>NC_092872.1:744617191-744856780 GCF_028372415.1 Notamacropus eugenii
GTGCTGTGTGACAGCGTAATAAAAAAAAAACAAAAGGAAGGGAGTCTATTAGTTCCAGGTCTCAAACTATACTACCAGGTAGGAATGATTAAAGAAGATTTGGTATTGATTAAAAAAAAAGGAAGGTCAATCAGTGGATCAGATTAAGTACATAACACTCTGAAGGAAATCAATACAATATTGGTTTTTGATTAACCCAAAGATCCAAGTTAGAGGGACAAAGACTCATTTTGTGACAGAACTGCTGGGAAAACTGGAAGTTAGTTTGGCCAAAATCAGATATAGAGCAAGATCTCACATCATATGTCAAGATAAAATCCAAGTGGATATATGATTTGGACATAAAAAGGTGACATCACAAGCAAAATAGAGGACCAAGAAAGAAATTACCTTTCACATCTATGGAAAGAGTAAGAGATCATTACTAAACAAATGATAGATAGGATCACAGAAGATAAAATAGACAATTTTGATTATATGAAATCAAAATGGTTTTATACACACATGCACACAGACACACACACATGTAATGCAGTTAAAATTGGAAAGGAGGCAACTGGGAAAAAATCTTTGCAGCAAGTTTTTTTTTAAATAAAGGTCTCATATCCAATATGTATAGATCTATCTATCTATCTATCTATCTATCTATCTATCTATCTATCTATCTATCTATCTATCTATCTATATATATGTGGGACTAATTCAAATTTATGACAAAAAGCCATTCTCTAAAAAATAGTCAAAGGATATAATGGAGAGTCTTCAGAGGAAGAAATTCAAGCTATCAACAATACGATTTAAAGTTTTGAATCACTAATAATCAGAGCATTGGAGATTAATGGAACCCTGAAGTTCTAGCTCCTGCCTATTAAACTAAAAATATGACAAAAGAGGAAAATGCAAACATTGGAGGGGGTGCATACACTTTGGGTGGAGTTGTGACTTGGTTCACCTATTCTGAAAAGGAATTTGGAATGATACCCAGAAAGTTAGGATACAGGGCATTCCATTTGACTCAGCTATACCACCACTAGCTCAATAAACCAGAGATCAGAGGAAGAGAAAAAGGACCTGTATGTGCCAAAGAGATGGATAACAGCTCTTTTCGTAGTAGTTCAGAACTGTGAACCAAGGGAGAGCCAATCAATTGGGAAAGAGCTAAACAAATTTTCCTATTTGAATGTAATAGAATATAATTGTGCTGAAAAAGTACTGGAATTTATGGTTTTAGAGGAAACTTAGAAGAGTTCTATGAACTGATGCAGAATTAGTGAGCAGAGCTAGGAGAAACATCCATCTAGTGGCAACAATATTATTGAGAAAGCCAGCTTTGAAAAACTTTAGAATTTGTTTCATTGCATTTTAAGTCCAGAGGACTGACCACTTACTTCCTGCCAGAGTGCTGATGGACTTAACTGCAGGAGGAGACAAACATTTCTAGATATAGCCAGTGAGGGAATTTGTTTTGCTAGCCCATGCATATTTGTTATGAGAATTTAATTTTTAACTTTTAATTGAATAGTGAAAAGGAGAGATAATAAATGCTTATATAAATACATGAAGGAATTTTTAAAAAGATAGTGGTTCTCCCTCCTTGGAGGTCTTTGAGCAAAGGCCAGATGACCGCTTGGGTTTGTTATTGTGTTCAAGTTGAATTGGAAAGCTACTAAGGGCACTTCCAACTCGCAAGTTCTAAGACTTTAGTTGATTTTGATAAAGTGCTGCTCCAGTGGAAAAGATGGCTAGAGTTGTGCTGGTTTGATTGTGCTAGTAAGATTAATCAAATTCATAGCCAAATGATTAGATCTAAACAGCATTTTGAAGGGAACTGTCATTCAGATAGGAGTTAGATTGCAATTTTGGAGGACCCCTCCAACTAGAAGCTTCTGGAATTCTTGACTCTCTCGAACACACAACTCACCCATACCTTCTTAATGCTGCTTGATTTCCATATGTGATTACCAGAAACCCTGCTTAAGGAAGAATCATCAGAATTTAGCGTTTTATGATGCCCTATTGTTCAGTAGTTTTTCAGTCATATCCAATTCTTTGTGACTCCATTTGGGGTTTTCTTGGCAAAGATGTTGGAGTAGTTTACCATTTTTTCTCCATCTCATTTTTAAGATGAGGAAACTGAGGCAAACTGGGTTAAGTTACTTGCTCAAGATCATATAGTTAGTAAGTCTCTGTGCCAGATTTGAACTCAGGAAGATGTCTTTCTGACTCTAGGTACCTGTGCATTGCACCACCTAGCTGCCTCCATTGTGATATCTAGAGATCATGTAATCTGATCCCCTCATTTTACAGAGGAGGAAGTTGAGGTCCTGGTGGAAATCTTCTGACTTTTCTGTCTGTCTGTCTATCTATCTATCTATCTGTCTGTCTGTCTGTCTGTCTGTATTTATCTATCATGTATCTGTCTATATTTATAGATATATATAAACATTTTAAAGTTTGCAAAACATCTTATAAATATTATCTCATTTTATCCTTACAGCCATAGGAGGTAGAAGCTATTATTATTACAGATGAGGAAACTGAGGCAGACAGTTGAAGTCCAGGGTCACACACCTAGGAAGTGCATGAGGCCAGATTTGAACTCAAGTCTTCTTGACTCTAGGTCTAGAACTCTTTCCATGGTGTCACCCAACTGCCTTATTTATACATGCATGCATATGTATATGTATATGTATATCAATATCCATATCCATATCCATATCTATATGTGTGCGTGTATGTCTATATCTATAATTGTATATATGTGCATCTCTATGTCATCTCTTCCTACATCTAGATCTTCTATGGCTGTCATGGCTCCACCCTTGCCCACACATCCAATGTCCCCCACTCTCCCAGCATGAATAGTCCATCACTTTAATGGCCATAACTTTTCCTGAATAACGTGCTCTGTAGGACCTCTTAACCTAAGTCAGCTTTATCACTGCGTTGTCTCCTACTTCAGCCAGCTAAGTGTCTTTCCATTCCCTTTTGAATCTTTAGCTATTTTGGATTTCCTGAGCTAGGGATTGCTTCTTTGTGTGTTGTTTTGCCAGGCCCCTATGAATGACACCATGATTAAAAGTCCGTAGTAAAGAAACAACATTGATCAAAATGCTGGGTGGTTCTAATAACAATAAATAACAATAATTCCTGATTTTTATATAGCACTTTATGATCTGTCAAGCACTTAGGAAGATTATCTTACTGAAGCCTTACAAAAACTCTAACATAGTTGGAAAATGAACAGTAGCTTTCATGGTGTTGGATTTCCTAAATACATGACCCTAATAACCAGTCATCATATACTCTTGTTTTAAGGAAGACAAGGCTCCAGCTGGTGTTACTACATTTTGAAAATCAAACATGAACATGTACACATACACATATAGTGCATGTATGCAAGTATATACATATATCTTAATGCATTTATAAAATAATATATAAGTTGTATCTCATATGCAAATATTGAGAGAGACATTGTTGAATCAGTGGTTAGACAGCTAGCCTTGGAGCCCAGGAAACTTGACTTCAAGCCCTATTTATGATACATACTGATTGTGTGGTCCTGGGAAGTCATTTCATAAAGTTGTAAGTTTGAGAGAAGAATGACCTTCAGTCATAGGTCAATTTCCTATCCCTAGTTCTTGTGCAGAGGTATACATGGTACATTTATAGAACTACATGTATATACCCCAACATTATGTTGCTTTGGATGATGAAATCACATGTGCACACATATATTTCATATCTCTGTATACATGTACATGCATATATGATACCCCTAAAGTCATAGTTCAGTGTATGTATGTCTGTATAAACATATGCAGTTCATTTAAAAAATTGCTTTTATTTGAACCTCTCTGTGATCTCATTTGTGTAGAGAGCTTCTGGTTCAAAAATTCCTTTACCAATGCATATTGGCACTTCCTTAGTAACTTTTAGTCTTAGAGATGCCTGAGGAACTGAGAAGGCAAGGGACATGCACAGGGTCACACATGCTTTATGGGCAGGACTTGGACTCAGGTCTTTCTGACTTAGAGGCCAGTTCTTATAGAGTCATAGGATCATAGATGTGCATTGGAAATAGCCTTTGAGGTCATGACATCCAATTTCTCCATTTTATAGATGAGGAAACATAGTTATAGTGAGGTTCAGGTTCACAAAACTAATACATGTCTGAGGTGGGATTTGAACTCAGATATGACTGAATCTCTCCCATTATGCTGCAGATAGCTGCCTCTCACATACAGTATAGATACTCAAATACAACATATGCAAGTATCATTGTTCCTAGAAATAGGTTGTTTCTGCAGGCATTGCTGGTAAATCTGGTCCAGTTAGAAGTTTTGTGAAGGTGACTGATGCCCATGAATCCATCTCAATGTCAACAGTTTTCGCCCGACTAACAGAAAACACATGGGAACTGAAGAGTCCCAAAACAGCGAGTTCCTTTTACACAAAGCCATCCTCCCCAATTCCCATTTCTCCTTATTCACTTTGTTTGTTTATACTTTTCTTTTTTAGCTTTTTATTTGTTCCTTAATATGAATGTTTGCATGGCAAGCTTTCCATTAACATATACAAATGGTACAGGAATCCCAGGAGTTGGACATCTGGGGAAATGAATTATCTGTTACCCAACTCCACTCTGTATACACCACTGGAAAGTAGCTCTCCCAGAGGATGCTGGAAGAATAGGATGCTTATAGAACCCTGGGAGGAACTCAGGGATTCTTCAGACAGGGAAATTCCATTTCTCAGGTTCTCATGCCCACTTGATGGAATGGTTTGACTCTGTGAGGTTAGTATTAGCACCATATCCAATCAATATTTTTCACTCTGTTCTTCTTTAATAACTTGATAACCATGTCTCTACCAGTTCTCAGTTTATGATCCTGTTAGCCTAAATAAACTGCTTGGAAAAACATCTTTTGATGACTCAGCTTTTATTGTTCAGCATTTAGAGTGCATTGTATATGTATTACTGCCAAGGACAGCTCCCTGAATCTGCACATCTTTGTGATTCTTCTCTATTCAAAATACAAGAGGACAACAAAACAGGGTACTTAGACACAGAAACCCCAGTTTTGACTCTGATCTCTGCCACTTACTAGCCACCTGACCATAGCCTCAGTTTACTCATCTTTATTTACATTTCTGATCTCATGAGACTATTGGAGAGAAAATGAATCAACGTGCTCTGTGTCACAGAGGCAGAGCATCTGGAAAAAAGGTCATCCTCTGCTCTGGTCAGACTATCCTTGGAGATTATGTTCAGTTATGGGTGATATGACTGAGGAAAGGAATTTTTATAATAAATTTAGCTTAGATTTTA
Organism: Notamacropus eugenii; assembly: GCF_028372415.1. Taxonomy (NCBI): domain Eukaryota; kingdom Metazoa; phylum Chordata; class Mammalia; order Diprotodontia; family Macropodidae; genus Notamacropus; species Notamacropus eugenii. Next base: position 744,622,527 of record NC_092872.1, read on the forward strand.
AAAAAGAAAATGAAAGCAAAGAATCAAAGAATTTCAGAATTAGGCCCTTCAGACACCTTCGAATGTAATCCATACTTCTAGTCTCCACTACTGTGCACTTCAAAATCGGCCAGAATGCCTTTCCTAGTTGTTTTTGTCCAGTTGTTTCTGACTCTCCATGACCCCATTAGATGTTTTCTTAGCAAAGATCCTGAAGTGGTTTGCCATTTCCTTCTCCAGCTCATTTTACAGATGAGAAAACTTTGCTTAAAGATCTCTAGTGATGGGGAATCCACCACTTCCAGGGGAAGTCCATTCCACTTTCTGGTAGCTTTGCCATCAAGTAAAAATTTGTCTCTCTGCAGCTTGCAGCTTCCTGACACTGCTGCTGCCCTGATGGATGAGAGCCTACTGCAGCTAGCTGGCGCCTAATCAAGCTTTCTCTAGCCACCTTATTTCCCTGCCCACTACTGCTGCAGCAAACTCTGATCCTGTCCACCAATGCCCCTCTCTGTACGTCATTAGCCACTATCTCTAGAAAGCGCTGCAGAGTTAACATGGGTGGAAGGAGGTCTTACACCAGTCTACTGCTGGTTCTCTGAAACATTCAAGCATTTGCAGATCTCCATCTTTAGCAAGTGCTGGGGTTACTTAGTGTTTTATCATTAAAATTAGAATTGGGAGGGACCTCAGAGATCACATCGCCCCATCTGCTGTAAGAAAAGGCATCCCTGCTACCACCTTCCTGCTAGTGTTCTTTTATACCCATGCAAAGATTAAAAAGGAAAGTGATTGTCATTATGGAGAGCCAAAAGGTATGTTGTGGAGAGGGTTAGCCATGAAATCAGACCTGAGTCTGGGAGATGGTATTCCCTATCTTTTTTGGGGGGTGCTTTGAGCCCCACCCCTTTCTCTCTTGGTGTGCAGAATGAGGGTTGTTCAGGATGGGGAGAATCATCTTTAAGTTCCTTCTCAGATCTAACATTCCATGATTTTTATTTTAAAGAGGCTGTTGCCCTGACTCTAATTTCAGTTTTCACTTCATTTTTTTTTTACTTTATTATCCAGCAGATCAGAGTCCCATGAATAAGCAATCCTCAGTAAGCCATGTGACAGAGGTTTAGCAAGTGAGTACAGTCATAGAGCCTCCTGAGAGTTTATGGATTGGGAGATAAACAAACGAGAAAAAGTGTTAATTAATTAAGTGCTTATAATATGCCCAGCCCTTATTAAGCCCTGGAAATACAGACACAAAAGTATTCCTGGTAGAATGAGAATATAGAGATTATGTTGCCCCGTCTCCTCATATTATGGATGAGGTAACTGAGTCCCAGGGAAGTGTGCTCAAGCTCATGTAGGATCCCTGGAAGGAAGAGAAGCTGGATTGATTTTTGATGCTTAGAAAAAGATCACATTGGACCAGGGCAGAATGAGAAGGCAGGCCCACTCATAATCAGGACATGTGACCTTTACTGACCGGATTATGCAGACCCAGCTTCACCTCCTTTCTTGTCAAAATTCATTGACTTAGGGGATCAATGACTGAAGGGATGTTAGAGACCCAAATAGCTTTGTCAGAATTCAAAACTAGCCCTCTGCCTTCAAATCCTACGTACATTTCAGGCGTCTTCCATTGGAGAGCTAGAATATATTCTCCCATAAATCCTTTCTCACACATGATAGAACTGGTTCCAGAGTACAATATTATTAGGACTACCTTTTGGGTGCATTTTGGACTCAATAGGCTTTGGGAACTGAGCCATCATTTCTAACGGAGGAATCGTTTATGATAACGAACATTTAGAAAACACTTTAAGATTGCAAAGCCCTTTACATACATTATCTTATTGGACCCTCCAAACAACCCTTTGAGGTAGGCATTATTTATATTCCCATTTTACAGATGGGGGAACTGAGCATCCGAGGCATCAAACTTCCCCCAGGTAGTCCAATTTGGATCCATTTCTTTCTGAACTCATCCGCCAGCTCTCTCAATGATATCACCCTCAAGTGCCTCTGGAATCACCCAGTTCCAGGAGTTCTTAACCATTTTTTGTGTCATGGACACCCTTTGGCAATCAGTCTGGTGAGGCCTCTGGTCCCTCTTGCAGAACAATGTTTGTAAATGCATAACATAAAATATAAGGATTGCACACAAAACCAATTATATTGAAATACAGTTATCAAAGTATTTTTTAAAAGTTCATGGATCCCAGGTTAGGAAACCATCCTTAATATTGTAGTGACTTCCAGGACATCTGAACCTCCTTAACCTCTGGTATTTCTCAACCTTAATGGAGCTGTTGTAGCTGATAAAGCTCTGGGTTTAGTGTCAAGAAGATTTGAGTTCATATCCTCACCTCAGACACTTACTACTGGGTGACTCGGATGAAATCACTTAACCTCTCTGTGCCTCAGTTTCCTCACCCTTGAAACGAAGGATTTTTGACAAGATGATTGCTCTACACTTAGGATCCTTTGAATCTTTCCTTGGAGAGGTACACCTATCCACTTAAATCTAAGTCTTGAGCCACATTCTCTTAAGGCCTCCATTGGTCAAAAACACTCTATTTAATAGTGCCATGTCACAAGATGGAGTACTATTCTGTCTGCCGATGGAACTGTCCAGGAATGACCCAGACTTACTGGGAGAGGCTCTCTGGGTGGAAGGTCTGTCCTTCAAAGGGGCGGCTTGTTACTCAATGTTTTTACAAACATACACATGTGAAACCCAGTTTTACAGGCCCCCAGGGCCTTGTCTTAATGTGGCCCATATCCCTTGTGGCTGAAAGTTTAGCCCAGTCAGAGCAGGCCAGAATGCTTTGGCAGAAGGATGGAGGGGTGATGGGTGAAACTTCTGGGATTGTTTTGGGCTTCAGCCAGGCCAACCTTCTCACTTCACTGTGTCTCCCACTTCCCCAACTGTGCCTGCTCCCAACTCCCCTCATAATCATTGTTCACGGTCATCTCCCTCACTCCTCCCTGCCCCTTCCAATCCCACTCAAATGCTGCCTCATCTGTGAAATGTTTCCTCGTGACTGGGGCCCAAAGCTTGGCCCTCCCTCCCTTTTCTACTTGGCGCCATTTTATATGCAGTTCTCGTCTGTAACTCAATGTACCAGAAGGACTCAGCATTTTATTACATCAGCCTCAAATGCTGGCACTCCATGATTTGGAAAAATCCAGAGGACTGATAACCTTAGGGGTCATGGAAAGTGCTAGGACATAGCTGTTCTTTGTCCTTATCAGCCAAGGGCTGCAGGAGATTAGAGTCCTGGGCTGGGAGGCAGTTGAAATCCTGCCTCAAATGCGTGACCCTGGACAAGTCACTTAACTTCTGTCTGCTTCAGTTATTTCATCTGTAAAAAGGGGGTGATAAAACACCTACCTCACAGGGTTATTGTGATGATCAAATAAGATAATAAAACCTTAAAATGTTATATAAATGCCAGCTATTTTTGTGGTCATTGATATCAAATTTTGCCCTGAATTATATGTATCTATTTGTGTGTCATTTGTCCCCCGACAGAATGAAAGTTCCTTGAGGGTAAATATAAGAAGATCATAGCACTGGAAGCAGAAAGTATGGCAGAAGCCATCTAGTCTAACTGAAGACCAGGGAGGTAAATGACTTGCCCAAGTTCATATAGAATGACATGTAAGCTTTTAATCTTTGTATATGTAAGCTTTGATCTTTTAATCTCTATCTATATAGAGACTTGACATACCTATGACTTCTTTAGTGTACTCTTATTCAGTCCTTTCAGTCAGATCTGATTCTTTGTGATCCCATTTGGGCTTTTCTTGGCAGACACTGGAGCTGTTTGCTATTTCCTTCTTCAGCTCATTTTATAAATAAGGAAACTGAAGAAAACAGGGTTAAGTTTGCTATTTCCTTCTCTAGCTCATTTTACAGATGAGGAAACTGAGGTAAACAGGGTTAAGTGACAGCTAGTAAGTGCCTGAGGTCAGATTTGAACTCAGGAAAATAAGTCTTCCTCACTCCAGTCCTATCCCTCTATCCACAGTGCCACCTAGCTGCCCTTCCTTAATATAAGGAGCTCCCAAGTAAGGAAACTCCCTTTCCCAAAGCATGTTGGACCCTTCTCTCCAACTTCCAGTTCAGTGAGTTGCCTGGAGAACCAAAAGTTTAAGTGATTTGTCCAGGGATTATCTTGCTACTAGGTATCAAAGATGGGACTTGGACTAAGGTCTCCTTGACTCCAATCCAGGTTTTCCATTCACTGTACCATATTAGCTCACTATCTAGTAGAAGCTTTAAAATGTTGAAATAAATAGAACAGTACATGGCATTTTTGGCAAAGCTACAGCATGGTATCTACAATGATTTGGGGGAGAGAGAAGTGACATGACTTATTTTAGAATATGCCTGACTGAGTCCATGTGACCAGTCATATAATAAGAATGAGAGACAACAAGTGGACACCTACAGTTGCTACAGTTACCCTTAAGCCTCTCAGAGACCCAGAGGGAGGAGGTCTCAAGTGTGATGGTTAAAGAAATAATGGAGGAAAAACAATTGCATTCTCTTTCCAGCCTCTTCCTTAACTGTCCTCCATTTCTTCACTCTGTGTTCTCTAACCCACTCCGCAAACTTCTGCCACATCTCTGCTCTTTAAGTGGCTATCTAAATAGGATGCTCTTCTTCTTCTTCAAACTTTCAACAGCTCCCCACTTTTTACCACCTTGATTCTAAACTTTTCCTGATATTCAAGGTTCCAATCGCATTTCTTCAAACTAATTTTTCAGTGATCCCCTAAGTCCTGCCTTGGTTGTTATGAAATCACTGGGCTTGCTGTCCCACTTATGCGTCATGCCATATCTTGACAATATAACTTAATTCTCATTTTTTCCCCTCTCACTATTTTCCCTCAATACATCTCAATCCCATCCATTCTTTAGCGGGGAACTTGGCTGTTCCATGGAGTTCTTCCTCACTACTCTAGCCTTCATCGATCTCCCTCTCTTCTCAGATTCTCTAGCATTTCTCATTTTTACCAAACAATTTAAGCACTTAATTATATACTGTCCTAAATTGTTCACAATTCTTACACATATTAGTCTTATCTTAGGAAGACAGTGTAAAGTAGCTGTGTGACCATGTGAATAAAGAACAGCTTCTTTGATCTTCAGTTTCTTTATCTAAAGTGGGAATATGACAGGCATCATCTCCCATAGTGGATAAGAGGACTGGTTTTGAAGTGGGGAAAATCTGAGTTCAAATTCTGCCTTAGACACTTACTAACTATGGGAACCTGGGCACAAGATTTTAACCTCCCTTGCTTCAGTTTCTTCAACTGTCAAATGAAAGGGATGCTTTTAATGGCACCTACATTCCTTTCCAACTCTGGGTCTATGATCCTATGACTTATTCTTTTAAGTGCTGAAGTAGCTGTGTATGTCATACAACTCTACTAGATGGTAAGATTCAAGGAGGCACTGATCATCTCCTACTTAATTTTTTTTTGTTTCCCTTAGCGCTTACATTAGTGCTCTGCCCAGAGAAGTAGCTTATTATGTATGGGGAAACGGAACTCTTAGGGGCTCACAGAATAAGCTGCCTCCATCCTTTCAGCTAAGACCCTCATCTCGCACTTAAACTACAGAAATAAAGGCCATTTACTGCAAGCTTATTTTTCTCTGCCTCTCCTGTTCATTTCACAACCACTTGACATCAACCTGCATTTCCTCCTTTGCTCCAGTCTTTGATGAAGAGATGGCTAAGGCCAACCTTAGATGTATCCTTGATGTCATTTCTTACCAATTTTCCATCAGGTTCCTCCCATTACCCACCATCATTCTATTTCTCTTTCTTACTCTCTGTCTCTCCATTACTGCTTCTGTTATCATCTCTCTCTCTCCTTCCTGGTTCCTTTGCACACTCACTCTTAAGAAATGCTTGCTGACTCATTGTTAGCTGACATTTCTGTAGCTCTGTAAGGTTTTCAAAGCTCTCCACATGCATCATCTGATGATGGCTCTCACCAGTTGTTACAAATGATTTCCCCAGTTCTGCAGGTGATGAGGACTAGGAAAGGCTTCCTGTGGAAAGGAAGACTGCCCAAACTTTAAGGCAGGCTAGGGAAGCAGGGAGGCTGAGATGAAAAAAGAGAGCATTCTAGGCATGAGGAACAAGCAAGGCAAATGCATGGAGTTGGAGCATAGTCTTGTTCAAGGAATGACAAGGAAGCTCATGGCAGGAATGTAGGCATTTTTCTTCAGGTATGAATTGGACTAAGTGGCCTTTGAGGTGTCTTCCAGATCTGTAATTCTTCAGTTCTGGGATAGGTGAAGTAGGGAGTATTAAGGGATTGTGACCTTGATAAACACATATCCTTCAATTTATCACTCATGGACAATAGGATTAGGAAAGAAAGGAATATAAACCTATTGGTGCAGGCTGGTAAGTTGATTGTGATCACTATAATTTGAGAAAGATGTGCTAAGCTCCTACTATGTGCTTGGTGCTATATTAAGTGTTTGGGATACAAAAAATGGAAGATACAGTGTCCTCAAGGAGTTTATATTCTATCAGGGAAATATGTTTCATTGTAATATTAAAGAAATATGGAATAATCAGAGACAACAACATGTAGTGTGTTAGAATGTTGGCAAAGGAGTCAACACAGACACTTAACTAGCTTTAGGACCTTGGGCAAGTCACTTATTCCTGTTTGCCCCAGTTTCCTCATCTATAAAATATTCTGCAGAAGGAAATGGCAAACCACTCCAGTATCTTTGCCAAAAGCCTCAAACGAGGTGACAAAGAGTTAGGCACCACTGATTTAACTCAATGACAACAATTTTTATTTAGCTTTTTCTTACCTTAGTCTAGATCTGCCTCTTGACAACTTCCTCCATTGCTTCTGGTTCTATCTTCGGGGTTTATACAGAACATATTTCTTTTCACGTGACAGCCCTTCAAATATTTGACATCAAAGAATGATCAAGGCAGGATACAAGGCTTATAAAATGAACCATCAGTTCCCCTGGCCATCTGGGAGACTCAGCCAAGAGGCAGCAAAGAAGTTGGGAAAGAAATATCAACTTCTTTGACGTGTGTCTTTTCCCTTCCCAAGTTAGTATCAAAAAAAGAAGCAAAAAGTCATCAATGGACTAAGTGGGAAGGAGATTGGACTGAGAACCTGGAGACTAGGTTCTAGTTTTGGCTCTGCCCCTAATTCCCAGGAAATCTGGGGCAGGTCCCTTCATATTTCTAGACTCTGATATCAAATCATCGGGTTGTACTCAACAGCCTTTAAGATCTCTTCTAGCACTAAAATTCTATGGTTCTACTCTAGAATATGGGTACATCCATTCTATTTCCAGGAAAAATGGATTGATATGGAACAAAATGGGCATGGAAGTTTCAAGATAGTGCTCCCACAATGTCAAGGGAAAGAAGGGAGTGATGCCTTCTAAATGAGCTTCAGAAGGAATAAAAATATTGTTTGGTTTAGAAGGTAACCCCCTTCTCCAAGTATGCCTAAGGGCCAAAGGGTCTAGGGAGGGTTAGAAAAAGGGGAGATGAGGTTGGGAGGCAAAGAATAAAGAAATAAATGTATGTATGTATGAGAGGCATACAGAGAGACACATACAGATAACAGAGATAGAGACAGAGAATAAGAGAGGGAAGGGGAGGAAAGAAGAGAGAAAGGGAGGGAGAAAAAGGAGAAGAGAGAAAAAGCAGGCAGGGAGAGAAAGTGAGACAGAGACAGAGGGAAATACAGAAAGACAGAGACAGGGAGACACATAGAGAGACACAGAGAGACAGAGACAGGCAAAAACAGAGACAGATAGAGAGAGAGAAACAGAGACAGAGACAAAGACAGAGTTTGAAAGATGGAGGGGGAGGAAAAGAAAAGAGGGAGGGAGAGGAGAAGAGAGAAAAAGAAGACAAACACAGAGAGAGAGGGGGGAGGGAGGGAGAGAGATAGAGACAGAGACAGAGAGAGAGAGAGAGAGAGAGAGAGAGAGAGAGAGAGAGAGAGAGAGAGAGAGAGAGAGAGAGAGAGATATTTTATGTTGAATGAGTGAAAACATCAATGAGCCACTGGTAGGAAAGGGTAGAACCAGGAACAATGGGTGGAAAATGGGAAGAGAGAAATTCAGTGTGTGTGTGTGTGTGTGTGTGTGTGTGTGTGTGTGTGTGTGTGTGTGTGTGTGTGTGTGTGTATCTCTGTGTACAACAACTTTAAAAACAAGTTATTCTTTAGTGGAATGGGCTGCCTTTCCCCCCTCTCCACTGGACATCTCCAAGGAAAGGCTGCATGACTACTTGTCTGGGATATTTTAGGGGAGGTTATGTGTTGAGTCAGATGGTCTCTAAGGTCCTTTTCAGTTCTGAAATTCTGCACATCTTTATATGTGGGGATTTTCAGGGCAAATCAAAATAGACCGTCCCACTGTGTCCCACATATTGGTGCTTTACAAAGTCATCACCTTGAGGCTGAGGTGAAGGACAAGAGTGGAATCCTTGGCAGATCATTTCTATTTCTGACCACTCCTTCCCTGCTTCTATGTTTTAAATCATTTTGGATTTTGATGAGGAATGAAGGGAACTATAATGATGCAAAAGGCTAGAAAAGAAGAGGCCAGTAAATAGAGGAGAAGGAAAAAATCAAGAAAGGGAGCAAGAAAGGCTTTGCCTTATCATTAAAATCCCCAACTTTTTGCCTTATCATTGAGGGTGCTCTGGGCAGGAAAATAGAACCTCCTTCAGTTCTTAGCCTCTGCACTTAACCATGAGGGAGATGGAGAATCAGATTCCAGCTAAGCTGGGGTTTCATACTATGCTGTCACTTGGAGATGCAGAAACCTAGAACCCAGCATAGGTACTCAGAACATTTGAAGTATCTGTTTTCTTTGGAGGGCATCAAACCAGAGTCCCATGTTTTTTATTATTTAGCTGTGGAAGTGGTGGTTAAGTGGAAAGAACCAGGACCTGGGTTCCTTCCTATATGACCTTGAGCAAGTCACATATTCTATGACTCAGTTCTTTAACTACATCCTCACAGTGACTGCTTTATCATTTGGTTTTTTCTTTTTAATATTTTAGGCTTCTCTTTATTTTGAATCATAATTTTCTCATCTACCTGAAACAAAACCCCTGACCATTTTTTGATCTCCCATTTTCTTCCAATACAGCTTTAAAAACTTTTTTTTTAGCTGTCCTCACCAGCCTCAGAAAAATGTAGAGTAAGAAGACAAAATGGCAGGTGTGCAAGCAAAACCAAACCTTTGCTCTAAAATTTTATTTGTTTCATTTTATCTATCTATCTGTCTGTCTGTCTTTCTATCTATCTAATCTCCTGAAACTTTCTTCCATTTTTTTCTAGTGGGCTCCATACTAGAAATTTCTCTACCATTGCAGATTGATAACTTTTTTGAAACCCTTATCACCTGTAGACTAAAATATAAAACCTGTTTGGCATTAAAAGTACTTCCTTCTCTGACCCTCTCCTACCTTTCAACATTTCTCACACCTTGCTCATTTTCATATTTTTCATGTTCCAGTGACACCAGCTTCCTTGCTGTTTCTTTTTTTTTTTTTTAATTTTTAAAAATTTATTTATTTACTTTTTGGTTTCAACATTCACTCTCACAAGACTTTGAGTTCCAAATTTTCTCCCCATCTTTACCTTCCACCCACTCCAAGACATCATGCATTCTGATTACCCCTTCCTCCAATCTGCCCTCCTTTCTATCACACCCCTTCCTTCTCTTATCCTCACCCCCTCTATTTGCTTGTAGGGCAAGATAGATTTCTATCGCCCATTGCCTGTATGTCATATTTTCCAGCTGGATGTAAAAACAAATTATTGCATTTGTTTTTAAAACTCTGAGTTCCAATTTCTCTCCCTTCCTCCCTCCTCACCCATCCCCACTGAGAAGGCAAGCAATTCACTATAGGTTATACCTGTGTAGTTATGCAAAACACTTCCATAACAGTCATGTGGTGAAAGACTATATTTTCCTCCATCTTATCCTGCCCCCCCCATTTATTATATTCTCTCTTTTGACTCTATCTCTCCTCAAAAGTGTTCACTTCTAATTACCCCCTCCTCCCATTTGTCCTCCCTTCTATTATCCCTCCCCACCCTAGTGTAAGATAGATTTTCATACCAAATTGAGTGTGCATGTTATTCCCTCCTTACGCCAAATCCAATGAGAATAAGGTTCACTTTTCCCCTCTCACCTCCCCCCTCTTCATCTCCATTGAAAAAGCTTTTTCTTGCTTCTTTTATGTGAGATAATTTGCCCTATTTTATTTCTCACTTCCTCCTCCCAATATATTCCTTTCTCACCCCTTAATTTTATTTTTTTTAAAATATCATCCCTTCCTATTCAACTTACCCTTACCCTCTGTCTGTCTATATAATCCCTCCAACTACTCTAATGCTGAGAAAAGTCTCAAGAGTTACAAATATGATTTTTCCATGTAAACAGTTCAACTGTAGTAAGTCCCTCTTTCCTGTTTACTTTTTCATGCTTCTGTTGATTCTTGTATTGGAAAGTCAAATTTTCTATTTAGCTCTGGTCATCAAGAATGCTTGGAAATCCTCTATTTCACTGAATGACCATTTTTTCCCCTGAAGTATTATACTCAGTTTTGCTGGGTAGGTGATTCTTGGTTTTAATCTTAGCTCCTTTGACAACTGAAATATCATATTCCAAATCCTTCAATCCCTTAGTGTAGAAGCTGCCAGATCCTGTGTTATCCTGATTGTATTTCCACAGTACTCAAATTGTTTCTTTATGGCTGCTTGCAATATTTTCTCCTTGGCCTGGGAGTTCTGGAATTTGGCTACATATTCCTAGGCATTTTCCCTTTGGGATCTCTTTCAGAAGGTGATTGGTGGATTCTTTCAATATCTATTTTACCCTCTGGTTCTCGACTATAAGGGCAGTTTTCCTGGATAATTTCTTGAAACACAATATCTAGGCTAATTTTGTCATCATGGCTTTCAGGTAGTCCAGTCATTTTTAAACTGTCTTTCTTGCATCTATTTTCCAGATCAGTTGTTTTTCCAATGAGATATTTCACATTATCTGCTATTTTTTCATTTCTTTGGCTTTGTTTTATAATTTCTTGATTTTTCGTAGTCATTAGCTTCCATTTGCTCCATTCTAATCTTAAAGAATTATTTTATTCCATGAGCTTTTGGACCTCCTTTTGCAACTGACCAGTTCTGCTTTTTGGGGCATTCTTTTCATTGGCTTTTTGGATCTCTTTTGCCATTTGAGTTAGTCTATTTTTTAAAGCGTTATTTTCTTCAGCATTTTTTAAGGTCTCCTTTACTAAGCAGTTGACTCATTTTTCATGATTTTCTTGCATCACTCTCATTTCTCTTCCCAATTTTTGTTCTGCTTCTCTTACTTGATTTTCAAAATCCTTTTTGAGCTCTTTTATGGCCTGAGACCAATTCATACTTTTCTTGGAGACTTTGGATGGAGGAGCTTTGACTTTGTTGTCTTCTGTTTATATACTTTGGTCTTCCTTGTCACCAAAGTAAGATTATATAGTCTCATTTTTTCCCCCTCGGTTTTTGCTCATTTTCCCTGCTGTTTACTTGACTTTTGAACTCTTTGTCAAGGTAGTTCTCTGCTTCCAGTGGGGGTGGTGGGTGTACTGTCAGCCACTCAAACCCCTCCATGATCTGTGGGTCTAGAGCTCCAGAAACAGTCACTGCAGCTGCCCCTGCTACTCCTGTGGGTTCCTATGCCTCCTTCCCTCTTTTCTGCCCTGAGGCTGGGGCCAGACCACTCTACTCTCTCACCTAGGTCCCATAGGTTTTACCACTGACCTTCCAATTTATCCTTGGCATTTTGGGGTCATGAAGTCTGGAAACCACCAAAGGTGCCCAAGATTCAGTTCCCACAGATCCCATGCTCAGGTCTTATCTGTGCCAGCATGGCCCACACTGGACTGTGGCATGTTAGACACTTCTGGATGACCTTCCAGGCTGTCTTGGGATGGAGATTTGCTTCACTCCATCATGCTGTGTGTTCTGCAGCTCCAGAATTTGTTCAGAGTCATTTTTTTTACATGTGTTTGGTTGGGTTTGGGGGGAGAGCACTAGCAAGTCCATGCTACTCCACCATCTTGGCACCTCCCCCTTATCATTTGTTAGATAGGGATGACAGCAGCCATCTAATTGACCTCAGGGACCCAATATAATAATATAGAGAGGAATGATTTTTTTTAAAAGGTAAACATTCTAATGCTATGTCATTATTATAATTTCAGGGACTACAATATTTGGTTTGTTAAAGTATGTAAATCATTTTACATTAAAACATTAGCTCATTTGAGCCTTAATGCTATTAGTCCTTGCATTTGACAATTGAGGAAACTGAGACTGACAGGGGTTGAGTAATTTGCCCAAGGTCACAAAGCAAAATGGGTGACAGAGGTGGAATAAGAGCCCCAATATTCCTGACTTAAAATACAGCACTCTATGCACTAGGACATAGAAAAAAATTTCTAAATGCATATCTCTGTCCATAGTATAACGAAAAGGGAAATTTTTAAAAAAATTTATTTATTTTGAATTTGCAACATTCACTTTCACAAAAATTTGAATTTCAAATTTTCTCCCCATCTTCCTCTCCTCCACCCCAGGAAAGCATATATTCTGATGAGAAATTCAATTTGAAAGCTGGATATTTTGCCTTTGATTCCAAAGCTATAGATGCTTAGAAACATCCAGGTTTCCAACTGGATATATACATGCTGTATCCCCCAATAGAATGTAAAGTCCTTGAGGAATATCTTCTATCTTTGTATCTCTAATGCCTTACACAATGCCAGGCACTTAGTAATGATTAATAGTAATAGGCACTTAATAACTCCACTTTTCTGACTGCTGATCACTTTCTGTACAATCACAAGATAGAATGAATTTTAAAGGAATGGGACAGCCAAGGGCTTCACCACATCTCTGGAAGCAGAGACTTGTTGAAGCAAGCCTGGACTGAGAGAAGAATCCTCTGAATAACAAGGGGGCCTGGGCAAGGACAACCCAGGTCACACCTGTGAATAGTAAGAGCAAAAGAGTGTGTTAATTGTACACATGGGGACCTCAAAGGAGGCTGAAACAGTGAAATCAGTAAGACGTCTATGGCAATAATATTGTGGGCAAAAATGATACCAGGGAGCTGTCTAAGGTAGAAGGCAGCAAGGAGGCAGAGTTGCTCTGATATTCTAGGAGAGAGTACAAGATTTACTTCCGCTTTTATGATTGAATTGAATTGAAATAAAAGGAAATGGAATAAAATTCGATGTATTCCAACTCAATCCATCAAGTCCCTATCAAGCACACACTTTTTGTTAGGAACTGCACCAGGTACTGGGGAGAAAAAGACAAAGCAAAAATTTTAAAAATGTCCCTGCTCTCAAGGGGCTTACATTCTCCTGGTGGGGACAATATGTAAATAGATAAGTTAGAACAGATAAGAACCACTGGCCTTGCCATTTATCTCGATTCTCTGCTCTCCTGTGCTCTCCCATAGGTATCTCCTCTGATAAGAATGCAAACTTGAAGGCGTGTTTTGCCTTTGTATTCGAACTGAGAACTATACTTGGGCAATTTACGTCATGTAAATTTCCTTCCTTCATAAACATACACATAATAACTTGAAGAAGGAGACCCATTTCATTTCTTCTTAGCTGCAAAGTACCACAGTTGGTTACTTCTAGTTCCCAGAAAGTCAGTTAGTCTAGTTGTAAGAACACTGTCAGACTTGGCAAAAGTAGACATGGCTGGAATCCTGGCTCTTCTTTTTCTTGGATGTATTATTTTGGGTGAGTCATTTAATGTTTCTGCTTTCATCATTTGTCTAATTGGGTGAATAATACTGACATTGTCTACCTCAGAGAGTTGTTGTGTGCAAATAGCTTTTGAAAAATGGAAAGGACCAGGTAGACTTATTCCATTTCCTCCCCTTGCATAAACTCTCCCACACCTTGAATGCGCTTGCTCCTTGTCTTCACCTCATATTGGTTGCCTCACCAAGGTGTGGTGAAGCAAGCACTCTTTCCTCCACATTGAATCTGACTGCTTTGGATGGTTTTGCTTTGGTGTTACACTCCATCCCAAGCCACTCATATTCCCTTTGGGCGTCACAAGAATATACGCATGCACATGCACACCCATACATATGGCCACTTCCACACCAGTAGGAGATATTGTAGAAGACATTGGAGGAATATTTAATAGGATTTATATTACTAATGATCGTAATAATTCTATGGTTATCCTCACCAGTTTAATGGCTTTTTATGGCCAATCCATGGGGGAGATCCTCTATAAAATCCAGATTGAAGTAGAAGTCCTTATAAAGAGTGAGGTTCTATAGATTTTCCCATTTGTTGAAGACACTGTGTCTACTGCTTTCAGTACCACATTACCACAAGACCTCTTCAATGAGATTCAAGGCTACTTATGAGATTCATCTAGCCATCCACACAGAAAAGACTAAATGGATGAAGAGTGCCTAGTGTTCACCTTATTGCATGCTATTAGATGGGTAGCCTATTATTTTAGTCTCTAAGAGCATATACATTATCTGCTTACATATCTATATCTAAGCTTAATTCTGTGTTTATTTCACAGATGTTGCAGGTGGATGACTAACTGGGCCCAGAGTTATCATTATCATTAATAATAATAAATAATTAAACTTATATTACTTTTAAAATTTAAAGAACTCTATTGTGTTTATATACATACATACATGTATATACAAACATATATGTATATACTTACACATGTGTATATAACTATACTTGATTATATAAAATCTCATCTGATACAACAACCCTGTGAGGAAGGTGCTATTATACTATTATGATCCCTATTTACCAAAGAGGAAATTGAGGCTGAGAGGTTAAGTGATTTTCCCAGGGTCACATGACTAGTAATCATATGAAGAAGAATTGAAACTTAGATCTCCTTCATTCCAAGTCTGGCACCCAATCTACCATGCTACTTAGTTACCTATGAGCAGGAGATGAGACCTAGTTTTGGAAAAATTCACAAAGCTGTCAATAAACTTCCTTGGAGCAAAAGTCTTTTAAACAATAATCATGTCCCAATGAGAGTCAGTTTATCATAGGAGATGAAAACCAGGCTTAACGCCCCAAAGACACAGGCTCAAAACCAGAATCTGTGTGTGAACATATGGTATGTGAACATACCACCTGTGTGACCATCAGCAAGTTACCCATATCATGTCCCCAGAGCAACTCTTTAAGATTATAAGTGAGAGAAGAGGTATAGCTTAGTACCTCTGCTTTGACAAACTGCTAGATTTTGAGTCAGGGAGACCTAAGTTCAAATCCTGCCTCAGAAACTTACAGCTGTCTGACCCTGAGCAATAGATACCTTCTCTCAGCTGCAGTTTCCTAATTTTTAAAATGAGGAATTTAAAATTGGATCCAGCCTTTCTGCAAAGCAGTTTGGGATTATGCCTCCAAAATTATTGAAGGAGCAACTCCTTGACTAAGCAATACTATTAGTAGGTCTATACCTCAAAGAGGTGAAAGAGGACAAAGACCTATGGGTACATATATATTAAAAACAGCAGTTTTTATAATGACAAAGAACTGAAAACTGAGTGGTCAACGAACAGAGAACAGGTGAACAATTTATGGTATATGAATGTAATGGAACACTATTGTGCTGTAAGAAATGATAAAGAGGATTGTTTCAGAGAAGTTTGGGAAGACTTATGAACTGACTCAGAGTGAAATGATTAGAATTGAGAATTTGTAAAATGACAACATTGTAAAGACAAATGGGGAGATTGGACTCAATGTCCTCTAATATCCCTTCCAACACTAAATCTTTGATCCTCCGCACCAGTGGAGGGAGTTTCTACACTGAGTTTTCCAGTAAAATCACAGGTAATTCTCCCCTCCACACTTCCCCCAATTTCTTGGTAATAATACGGCTGTAAGTCATGGAACACCATGATCACAGGAAAATCCACAATGTGAGAAAGTCAAATGACAATGAATGTCTGATGGGTACAAGTCACCTATAGTATATTGTCTAAAATGCAGTACATGTAAGAAAGAGAATGGAGGTGGCGTTGGGTTCTCAGAGGCTACACGAGCAGAATTGAAGCTATGATAGGTCCTACTTCATTGACAAGTGTCTCAGTATAGTCTGGTGAACTGTGTCTGTCAGTCACCTGAGGTCCAGGACAGTTATGCCAACAGACACTCATCACCAGAATTTCTGTTGGCCAAAAATGTTTTTTTGTTGTTTGTTTTTTGGCTGAAGAAACTCATGAAACCAGCTTCTCGGATAAAGAGAGGCTGGTATGGGTGTTTCTGGAACCCAAAAGACACACTGATTTGAAAGTAGAAGAAGGAGAATCCAAAGAATCATGATCTCTATGAGCCAGAAGGTGCCTTGGAGGTAATTTACATCAATGCCCTATTTTTATAGGTAAAGAAACTGAGGTCCAGAGAGCAGAAAAGGTTTACAAAGGGTCACTTGATATATCAACAGCCAAGTTCGGGGTCTGGTCCTTTGATCTTCTGTCCCATGGCTTTTTCCTTAGAGCAAGGGTTAGATTCAATTGACTTGTACACAAGTATTGACTTTGGCACTTATTTTTATTATGATTATTTTAAAAGATCAAAGTAAAGAACTTTGTTGTAATGACTTTGTTGTTTCTTGAAGTTGACACTCCATATCTCATCTCTGGGCATTTTCACTGACTATTCCCTTTGGCCAAGGAGTCTCTCTCGCTCCTCATCTCTGCCTTCTGGTTTCCTGCCTACCTTTGAGTCTCAGCTAAGTCCTGCCTCCCCTGCCCTCCTTAATCTTAATGTCTTCCCCTGAGTTTTCCCTCAATTTTGATTTCCCTTATTTTCTTTGTACATAGTTCTTTGCATATTGTCTTTCACTGGAATGTGAGCTCCTTGAAGGCAGGAACTGGTCTATATATAAAACAAAATGTATATGAAATGTGCAGAAAAGTATTTCAGGGTGCAGGGGGGAACTTGACAGTAGATAAGGAAGATCCTCTTACAGAAGGGGGATCTTGACTCACTGGTATATACTGGGAGCTGGGGATCCAGGAGCTCTTGAATTTGTGGTTTGTGAATAATCCCCAGTGTGGGTGAGGTGCCTAGGACTCCTCTAGGAGCACCCTGCCTTGAGGAAGCACTTGGCTCCTCCTGTATGGCAGCTGGTCTGCCTTCCTCCTGCCCCTGTGCTGTTCTTGGAATCCAGCTGCCTCAGCACCGCTTGTGGCTGGGCTTCTTTTACTTTTCTGAAATCTTTATGGGGCCAGAGGGAAGACACACTTGATGAAAAAGCAAGACTCCTGACTTTGCCAGGACTCAGTTTACCTGCTGTTGAACTTGAGTAAACCCTTCTGTCGCTGTCATTTTCCTTCTTTAAAATGAGAGGGTTGGAATCTCTTATTTCAAAGGTCCTATCTGGTTCTAATGTATGGTCCTTTGACTGTGCACAAATGCACAAATAACGAGTTAGGGAAGGGGCCAAGCATTTATTAAACACCTACTCTGTTCCAGGCATTGTACTAAGGGCTCAATGAATACTATCTAATTTCATCCTCACAACACCTGTGAGTAGGTTCTGTTATTATCCCCATTCCACAGCTGAGGAAACTGAGGCAAATGGAGGTTAAGGGATTTGCTCAGGATTATAGAGTTAGGGAGTATCTGAGCCTGGATTTGAACTAGTCTTGCTGACTAGGTGAAGCACTCTATCCACTGTACCCCCTAGCTGCCCTGATAAAGAAGCATGTAAACAGTATACAGGCAGCATTGTATGGCAGCTAGCACACGGCACATGGAGTCACGAAGACTCAAGTTCAAGTCCTGACTCTGCCTTTACTGGACAAAACATAAGCTTATTGGAGTGTTGATCTGAACTGAAAGCGAACTTAGAAAGACCTAATCCAGTCTAAGTCTCTCACTTATAGATAAGGAAACTAGCTCACAAAGTACATAGGATCATAGAAACATAGATTAGAGTTGGGGATTTTAGGAGTGATTTTACAAATGAGAAGGATGAGATCCAGAGAGGACACAGGACTATAGGGGTATAAATTAAGAGCTAGAGGTCATGTAGGTCAACCCTCTCATTTTGGAGGTGGAGAAACTGAGGCTTGGAAAGGTAAAGTGCTTCGTCCAAGTTCATAGGATCATGAATTACAAGCTATAAGGGGCCTGAGAGACTATCTAGCTTGATCTGTTCATTTTGAAGTTGAACTGAGGTCCTCCCAATAATTGGATTTTAGGTTCATAGATTAAGAGTTGGAATGGACTTTTGGGGGCCATCTAGACTGATCCTCTCATTTTACATTTGAGGAAACTGAACCCAGGTGGTCATAGGATGTTAGAACAAGATTTACAGTTGTATGGCAATTTGGGGACCATCTACTTGGACACCCTCATTTCAAAGATGAGAAAACTGAGATTTGTTGTTGTTCAGTCATTTTCATGACTCATCGTGACCCCATTTGGGGTTTTCTTGGAAAAGCAGTTTACCATTTCTTTCTCCAGCTCATTTTACAGATGAAGAAACTGAGGCAAATAAGGTTAAGTCGCTTGGCCCAGGATCACACGGCTGGTAAGTGTCTGAGGTCACATTTGAACTCAGGTCTTCCTGATTTCAAGCTCAGCATTCTATCCACCGGGCCACCTGGCTGCCCAGAAACCAAGGTACAGAAGGTTAAATAACTTGTTCAAATACCCAAGTATTAAGTTATAGGGGCAGATTTGGACCTTAATCTTCGAACTCCAAAGCCAGTGGCCTTCACACGGGATGTCATGATTTCCTCCATTTACTTATCTATTAGAGACAATGATGCTCGTTGTACTCACCTTATCACAAAACACTACAGAAAACTTAGCGTACCATAGAAAAATCTTAGCCAGTGTTCTGAATTGAAGTCCTATGGAATGTATTGGCTTTAATGGTACTTGGGACCACAGTTCCCTTTGGGAACCCTTCCAAGAACTGAGAAGTTGAAACTAGAATTATGGTTGAAATGATAGAGATGATATGATTGGGTGGATGGAAGTAGGTGTATATTCTCATCAGTTCTCCTAACAAATCTAGAAAAGGAAGGGATGGGCAAGGGGACAGAATGTGGGATAGAGAGATCATTCCTCTAATTTTCCAGAGGACAGATTAAATACCCCTAAAGGACAAGGGATTTTCCCAAGGTAGGGGATAAGGTTGGGCATAGATCTCAGGCCTACTCACTTTCCTGCCTCCCCTAGCAATTCTCTGCTCCATTACTTGATTACAGAAAAAGACACCTTGTACCACACTCCCAAGCGACCTCCAATCTCACATCTCTAACCGCTTTTCACACATCTCAAACTGGATGACCAGTGGACATTAAATTCAACATTTGCAAAACTGAACTCATCATCTTTCCCCTGAAACCCTCTCCCCTCCCACCTTCCCTATTACTATAGAGAATAGCACCATCCTCCAGTCTCTAAGGCTTACATACTAGCTACCATTCTTGACTCCTCACTATCTCTCACCCCTATTATTCAATCAACAATCAAAGTCTATTGATTTAATCTTTGGAATGTTTCCCAAATATGCCTCCTTCTCTCCGTACTGACACAGGCCCTCATCACCTCACACTTACATTAATGCTGGGGGTCGTGATCTGCCTGCCTCAAGTCTCTCTCCACTCCAATCCATCCTCTGCTCAACCACCAAAATGATTTTCCTAAACACAGGCCTGACCATATCACCCCACCTTCCCCACTTGATAAGCTCCAGGGGCTCCCTCTCACCTCCAGGATCAAATACAGACTCCTCTGTTTGACATTCAAAGCCCTTCATAGCCTAGTCTGGTCCTATCTTTCCAGTCCTCTTGTGCCTTATTCCCCAATATATACTTTTTTGTTCCTGTGACACTGGCCTCCTTGCTTTTCCTTGAACCAGACCCTCTATCTTTTGGCTCTAGGAATTTTCTCCTCCTATTCCCCTTGCTTAGGGTCCTCTCCCTCCTCATGCCTATCTCCTGGCTTCCATGGTTTCTTTTAATCCCCAACCCAAACCTTACCTTCTATAGGAAGCCCTTCCCTGCCCCTCTTCATTCCAGCGTCTTTCTTCTCTGAATTATTTTCTTTCCATTTTGTAGATGGTTTGTTTGTTCATTTTTGTTTACTTGCTGTCTCCTACACTACATTGTGAGCTCCTTCAGGGAAGAGACTGTCTTTTGACTCTTTTTGTATTCCTGGTGCTTAGCATGGTGCCTGGCACTTAGTAGGCTCATGATAAATGTTAATTGATTGACTTAGGAAGAGCCTTTCCATTAGGAAGTCTGGGGAAAATCTTAGGGCTGCTACATGAAGCTATTCAAATGAAGACTTGGCTGGGACCATAGAGTTTTCAGTATGGCTCTTGTCAATGGCAATCATCCAAGAACATTTCAATGAATTAACAGTAGGGATATTATGAACACATGTCTCTTATTTGCTTCCAAAGGCACACTGTTGGACATATAGCAAAATGAGAGTTGGATGGCTTTAGAATGGATGTCAGGCAGATTTGAGATGCTCAGTCAACACAGTAGCAAAACCTCAAACCTTGAAGCAGGCAGGAGAAGCTAATTTATACAATGCTTCTTTCCCAAGACATGCCTTTGACCCTAGCATGTAAATTCTGAGGCATATCTGGGTTCATGATGAGCTGGAGCCTGTACCTTTACCATGATCCAAAGCAGCTGGGCTGGAAGCTGAGCACAGCTGCAGAGATACACTAGGTCATTCGTGTGGAAACAAAAAAATGCCACTAAATTATGACCCTGGCTATGGACTGTACCAGCGCCCTTCCAGGGGTGTTTCTTTTTTTATCTTGGACATTTTGGGCCCTGTGGAACTTGGCAGGAGAAGAGTCTTAAACCAGACTGAAATTACCTTCACCACTAAATGGCATTTTTTTAAGAGGAAGGGAAGGGGATTGATTCATTCAAACCATATTTGCAGAAAACAAGTTCCATTGGTAGCTGAAAAATTGCTTAAAGGTCAAGTTTTGCCTTTAATACTTAAAAAAAATCTGCTGAACATCTTGCCTGTCCTTGACATTCGGTCTATACCCACCATTTTGTTGTCTTTTTTCCATCTTAGTAATGGTGAGATTCTAGGTGGCCAAAATAGAACCACTGGCACAGAAGACAGGAAAAAAAACCCCTCTTTATGCGTGCAAAGACTCCTTCGGAGCTGCTGTTTTGCCAGCAACAAACCTGGCAGTGCTGGGCTAGAGGCTAAGTGAATTTTCAACCCTAGATCGGCATAAAATGACAGAATGTGGAGAAGTTCAAGTAAGATATAATCCCCTTTCTAGTCAAAGCGTAAGATTATATATTTAGAGCAGGGAGCTTTGCTTGACTGAAGGCAGCTTGAATTGGCTGAGGAGAGCCTAATGTTAAATATTCACCATCAGAATTTACACCCCAGAAATCAGCAAATGCTACAACGGTGGGCTTGTTTGATTCTTTTGTTGGTTGTCTAGACTATAGGAAGTAATGGAGAAAATGTTAATACTGCAGTTATACTTGAAAGTATGTCTTTTGTATATTTTCCCTCTAGTGAGCTGCTTGTTAAACATTCACCAGCACACCCCTGGCTGTGGTGGTCATCTGGTCCAACCCCTTATTTTATAGATGAGAAAACTGATAAAATGTTTTTTTTCCCAGTACCATCTCTTCTAGTCTGATTTCTCATGCTTTCTCTCTTCATGCACTGTCCATTCCAGCCAAATACACTTAGTTTTTTTTCCTCATCTACTATATGCCATCTCCTGCATCCATACTTTCAGACAAGTTCTGCCCACAAGCCTGGAATGTCTCTTCTGACCTCTTCTCTTCTTATCTCTGCCCCTTGGAAACTCCCATCCCCTTCAAGACCCATCTCAAGCACCACCTTCCCCAAGAGGCATTTGCTGAGGGTGCTGTGCCCCACCCACATATTTTGTATCAACCTTGTATATGTTTCATATTATTTAGATGAATGTTGTTAACTCCCAGGAGACTGTTAGCCCCTTGAGGGTAGCACAGATATTTTTATTTTGTCTTTGAATCCTCAGCATCTAGTCTAGTTTTGTTAGTGTTCTCTCATGTCCAGCTCTTTGTGAGTCCATTTGGAGTTTTCTTGGCAAAGATACTGGAGTGGTTTGCCAATTCCTTCTGCAGATCATTTTGTAGATGAAGAAATTGAGGCAAACAGGGTTAAGTGACTTTCACAGGGTCACAGAGGGTCACAACGTACTAGATATTTAATAAATGTATGTTAATTTGAATACCACTGAATTCTTAGCAATTAATATAGATTATTTCCGTGCCTATCTTCTCTATCCCCGGTTCTGCTCCTCAACCTCTACCTCTCTCATCCTTCATACTCAAAAGGTTGACAAGTCTCATCTATTCTACCTTTGGTTCATTTCTCAGATATACCTAGGCCACCTTTTCTCCTCTGACACCTTCACTACCCTGGTGCAGGCCCTCTTTACCTCACACCTGGGCTATTGACAATTCCACTCCAATCCATCCTCCCCTCAGCTGTCAAATTGATCTGTCTAAAATTCAGGTTCCAAACATTCCATTACCCCACTCTCTCATTCAATAAACTTCAGTGGCTCCCTATTACTTTGAAGATCAAATATAAAGTCCTCTGTTTGGAGTTCAGAGCCCTTCATAACCAAGCCCTTCCCTACCTTTCCAGTCTGCTTATACCTTACTTCTCTCTATGGATGCTACAAGGCAGTGGCTCCGGCCTCCTGCATATTCCTGGAATGAAACCTTCCCTTCACAGGCATCTTCTCTGACTGCCCTTTATACCTGGAATTCCCCCTCTCCTTAGCTCTGCCCCCAGGTTTCCCTGGTCCATTTCAATTCATAGCTAAATTCTAGAGAAAGTCTTTTCTAAGTCTCCTGAATGATGGCGCTTTCTCTCCACAGTTACAATTTCTCCTGTACATAACAACCTGTTTGTACAGTTGTTTATGTTGTCTGCTCCATTAAATAGTGATCTCCTTGAGATCAGGGACTGAGTTTTGTTATTGTTTTGCCTTTCTTTATATTTCCAGGACTTAGTAAATGCCAAGCACACAGTAGGAGCTTAATAAATGTTTGTTGACTAACATCCAACATCTTTCCTTATTTCTGTAAAATTATTTCTCCAGATGTGAATTTGATCACATACATGGTACATGGATTGCTCAATAGATAGAGTATTGGACTTGAAGTTAGAAAAGCCTGAATTCAAATCCTGCCTTAGATTTATAGCTGTATGATCCTAGGTAAGTCACTTAACTGATACTTGGTTTGGTTTTGATTCCTATAAAACAGAGTTAACAGTAACATCTATTTCACAGGGTTGTTGTGAAGATCAAATGAACTAAGAGATATGTAGAGCTTTGCAAACCCTAATATGGCTATGTAAAGCCCAACTATCACTACTCTCCTGATCAAGAGGCTACTGTAGCTCCCCAGCACCCTTAGTATAAAATACCAGCTCCTCTGTTTGCCCTTCCCAATCTGTCTCCAGTCAGTCTTTCTAATCTAAGTCTACATTCCTTCCCCTCACACACTCTCTGCTCCAGTCGAACTGCCTTGGACTTCCCCAGTGATTCTATTGCATTCTCTACCTTCATGTGAAGGTCTCTCAGACCCAAAATGCACTTCCAATATCTCTTCCCTCTCGTGAAATCCCTGATTCCTTGAAAAACTCAATTCCAATGTCATCTCCTTAAGAAGCCTTTTCTGATCCCTTCCCACTATTAAGACCTTCAGCTCTAAATTAGTGACTATTTTGTTACATATTCTGTATTTACTTATCTAGGAATACATTGTATCCTCCTGGTAGAATGTAAGTTCCTTGAGGTTAAACTGTCTTACTTTCGTATTTGTATCTCAAAAGCTCCCGACACATAGCACAGTAGATGCAATAGACAATGTTTCTTGGTTGATTGATTAGTGAGCACATCTTGCCTATCTACAATGGTGTAACAGAAATACATCTTCTTAATGTTTCCAGGAATTGTTAGGTGTTAAAGGATACAAAGCAATACATAAAATAATTCTTGCCTATTGGAGATGCCATTCTCTGAGAGGGAAACATTTATTATATATTCTTTTTATTATTCAATTTTTAATTATGTTTCACTTTATTTTAATTATTTAAATTTTTATTTATTTAATATATTACATTTATTATATGTTATTTGACCCTACTACTCACTTGAGTTACTGTCCATTTCCCCCCTTCTTTCCATTCCTGAACTTTAGATATGTATTCATTGTGTCCACTCTCCTCAACCCTTCCTTTCTTGAAGTCCTATAATCTGGTTTCTGTTCTCATCATTCTAATAAAACTCCTTTTCTTCTGAAAAATAGATTGTGGTTGATTTAGTTTGCTTCTGCATTGCCTAGATTTCCTGCTGTATCTCGCTCATCCATCTGTCATAAACATGATTTAAAAAAATAAAACAAGAGAAAAATTCAATGAAATCCTTATCACATGGCAGGTTCCACTCCTATGGACCTCCTATAAAAAGTAGGAGTAATGGGAGGGGTCTCCTTATTCCTTTTCTTTGATCTCAAACTTGTTCTTTCTAATTTTTCACACTCAGTTTCAAACTCTTTGTAGTCATTTCCATTGCATTGTTGCAGTTACTGAGTATGTTTTCCTGATTGCACTTACTTTACTTTGTATCAGTACATGTAAATCTTTCCAGGATTTTCTGTGTTCACTATGTGCTGCTTCTTGCAGGACAATAATATTTCATTCAATTTACATAACCATTCTCTGATCAATGAGCATCTGTGTCATTTCCAATTGCTTTCTATCACAAAAATGCTGCTGTAACTATTTTGATAGTTAGGTCATGCAGTGAATAGAGGTCTAGGTTTGGAGTCAGGAAGACCTGAGTTCAAATCCAGCCTCAGACACTTACTAACTGTGTGACCCTGGACAAGTCACTTAACCCTGCTTGTCTCAATTTCCTCAACTTTAAATGAGCTGGGGAATGACATAGAAAACCATTCCAATATCTTTGCCAAGAAAACTCCAAATGGAGTCATATGGAGGTGAATATGACTGAAATAACTGAACAAAAATTCTAAATGGTGTCACAGGTACAACGGACACAACCCAAGAACAACAAAATTTTTGCAGTTGAATCTATACAAGTATATTTTTATGCTTTTGTAGGTAGACTTCCAAATATTCGTGTATTTTGTAGTTGTTTTAATAGGATTTCCCTTTCTATGGTTGCCTCTTGTCTTTTGTTCTTATGTACAAATAGTATTGGTTTTGTGGGTTAATTTTCTAGCCTTCAACTTTGCTGAAGGTTTTAACTGTATCAATTGTTTCTTTGGTGATTCTCCAGCATTTTCTAATTAAGCCATCATGTCATCATCAAATAAAGATGGTTCCCTCTCCTCTTTGCCTGCTATTTATGTTTTTAATTTCTTTCTTTTCTTACCACTATTGCTGGCATTTCTGCAACTGTATCAAAGAATAGTGCCTAAAGGAGCTCACATGTACAAGCAATTTCTACCTTCTCCAAGAGGTCTTTTCTGGTCTACTTCCCTCCCTCCTTTCCTGCAGCATCTTCTACCTGAAATAGTTCATCTGTACAATCCTTAGCTAGTACAAACATAATTATTGGCATGTAACTTAAAAGCAGGGACCACCTATTTGCCTTTCTTTACATTCCTGGAACTTATCACAGTGTCTGGCATACAGTAAGCACTTAATAAATCCTTGTTGTTTGAGATGTTAAGTGACTTGTAAAGGTAACATGGCAGATATATGTTGAAGGTAAGATTGAATCCAGTTATTCCTGGTATGGAGGGCGGGTCTTTAGCTACTATGCCGCATTATCTCTACATACAAACAGTGATAAAAGCAGGAAGAACATTGAAAGTAGAGTCAGAGATCCTGACTTGGAATGTCAGCACTTATTCCATGTGTGACTTGGGGTAAATAATTTCAAGTCATTTCAACTTTGCAGGTTTCAGTTTCCTCCTCTATAAAATGAAATTGAACTTGGTATCTATAGAGTCTATTCTAATTTCAGAGTTATGATGCTATGAAGTTAGTCAGGTTTTCTTGCCCTCAGTTTCCTCATTTGTAAAATCTCTCTCTCTAATCATCCTTAAATACCACGGATTTTGAGTCATTGTGATTCTATCCTTTCTCTTTCTCTCTCTCTCTCTCTCTCTCTCTCTCTCTCTCTCTCTCTCTCTCTCTCTCTCTCTTCTCTATCTCCTTTTCTTTTCTCTCACTTTCTCTCTCCTCCCCTCTCTCATTCTCTCTCCCTCCTCTCTCTTCTTCTATCTTTCTCTCTCCTTTGCTCTTCTTCTCTTTCTCCCCTCCTTTTTTTCCTCACTTTCTCTCTTGCTTTCTCTGTCTCTGTTGGTCTATCTGTCTCTCCCTCCCTCCCTCCCTCCTCTCTTTCTCCCCCCTCTCTTCTCTGTCTCTAACTCATTATTTCTTTATACATTGGTGAAAGTTATCAAGGAATTGTATGAAATGAAAAGAAGGTGGAATGTTCCTAAAGCGAGAGGAAGACAATTATAGGTGGAGTGTGGAGGACCCTTCTTGGTCTCTAGTGAAGTGGAGGTAGGAGCTGCACTTGTGATTTCATCAATGTAAGGCAGAGGTATCACACTGGAGGTCATCTGAGTGGGTTCAGAACTACATTAAAATGTAACAAGGAGATGTTTAATAAGTCAATACGCAGCCAATGGGGATCCATTTCTATCTGAGTTTGACACAACTGGATGGAACTCCCAGGTGAAGAAACTCCATCTACTGAATCACAGAAAGGCACTGACTGCAATTTGAACTCTTCAAGAGCTGCCCAGAGCATCAAAGGACTAAATGACTTACCCAGAGCCACTCAGCCAAAATGTGCAGTCAGAATTTGAACACGGGTCTTTGTGGTTCTAGGACAGTTTTCTATCCATTATACAACAAATTGAGGAAGCCCTCCAGCAGTTTCAGGGGACTGAATCCCTCTGGTGAACTTATGGGAATATATGGAGAAGAGAGAAGGAAGGTAGGTAGGTAGGTACTGATTGCAAGTGAGTCACTGCAGGGACTAAGAAGCCAATACTTAGTGGGAATTAGTTTTTGTGAGGAATTACCAATAGGACCTTCTGCCAACTGGACAGTCACGCTAAGTCAACAAGCATTTCCTGTTAAGCACGTGCCAGGCACAGAACAAAGAATAAAAAGAAAGACAAAATGAGATAAATATTAAAATAAGTAGGGACATGGAATATTATGTACATGTGGGTGTGCAGGTGTGTGTGTGTGTGTGTGTGTGTGTGTGTGTGTGTGTGTGTGTGTGTAACAGTGACTTGAGGTGGCAGACAGTGGTCAGGATTCGGATAGAACAAATGCAATTTGCATGGCTCAGTATTTAAAAGTCTATAATTAGAGTTAGAAGACCTCCATTTAAATCTCAAATTATAAGATTATTGTTTATATCTGGAAGGGATTTAGGAGTCATCCAATCCAATAATGAGGGATCATTTAATAGAGGAGAAGAATAAGCACTTATATGGCATTTAATATCTGCCAGGAACTGTTTGAAGTACTTTTTACAAATATTATTTCATGAATTCTCACAATAACCCTTTGAGGTAGTTGCTCTTATCCCTATTTTCAAGTTGAGGAAACTGAGGCAAGCAGAGATTAAGTGATTTGCCCAGTGTCTCACAATTAGTTTGCCTATAAGGCTGATTTTGAACTCAGGTCTCCCTAGTTCTATGCCCCGTACTTTAGCCATTGTATGGCCAACTGCCTATGTGAGGAAACTGAAGCAAGAGAAGAAAGGTGGATGGACTTAATCGCAGAGGACAAGGTCTAAATTCCACCTCTGTCACTTACTACCCATTTTTTTCCTTTGGAAAACTGCCTTTTTTCCGCTGGGTTTACTGGCCACATTTCTTGCTCAAAGATCAAGCCTCAAACGCAATTCACTCTGGAGCTTATAGACTGGACAAGTCCCCACTCACCTAGTACAGAGTGGATTTAAATACTAAATAATAATTGTTTCTCTTTTACCCAGGAACCCTGAGGGTCTTCTCCTCCCAGTTTAATTTTTTTTTTTTTTTTGATTAAAAGGGCCATCCCTTGAGCAACTACTTAAAGAAGCCTATTCATCGAATGGGTGTATCTCACTCAAAGTGAGAATGTTATAAGACCTTAACCTGAAATGGCCAAGATCTCACATTGTATCCTGGGCCATCTCCAGCCATCCTGATGAACATCAGGCCACTGGACCCAGATGGCTCAGGAGAAGAAAGTGAGGTTGGTGACCTTGCACAGTCCTCCCTTGGGAAAAATCACTTAAGTTCCCTGGACCTCAGTTTCCTTCTCTGTAAAATGAGTGGGTTGAACTAGAAGGTCTCTCAGGTGCCTTGCAGCCCTAGATCTGTGATCCTACAAATGTCAGGCATTATTAAAGAAATTGGAGGTAGGGCTTATCAGAAGACAGCCAGACTGCCTCAGTGCTTTACCTGAGCACCAATCCTGAGCTCTAGTAACTTTACACAGGGCGGATGGGGGAGGGTAATTCAAAAGCATTTGAATCCAGTATCAGGGAAGCCACTCAGGTCAGAACAGCACAGTATGTTCCCTGTATTCAAGTGGGGGTTTCTACTTCCTTCATCCATATGAAGCAGTCCCAGGGACTGCAAGCATCAGACCCACAGGACTAGAGGCTGGGTCCCCAGACATGTTTTCCTTCAGTTTTTGCTGAGGGTAGACAAATAAAGTCAGTTCTGGGATAGCAGAGATTTCCTCTTTCCTCTTTATCTTTATTTGGGGCATGAGGAGTGAGAAACAAGATGGAAGAGGAAGATTCAGACCCTGTGGGACACCTTTGGATTCTCTCCTTGGTTTTGTGTTCAGGTGAACATTTCTGCTGGTTTTGCTCATTCCTTCTAGAAAATTCCTCATGGGGAGGTCCCGAGACTCAAGCTTTGACTGTCCTGGGAAACTAGATCTCTCTGGGACATGTCCCAGAAACATCCAAGTGGACACCAGCAGCTTTCCAATCAATTTTTCCCTTGGCCATTTCAGCCCATGGCCTGAAGAATTTAGTGCCAGGTGCTACTGAAGGGCAAAGAAAACCAGTGAAAAACACTGAGATTGCAGTTTGGGGGGAGGGAGGAAGGTCTCAGAGATGATTCTCCTTATAAGGGTTCAAAGCTCCTCGGTTCACATCTGAACTAGCAGGTTTCTGAACAAAACCAAATGTCCTGGCAATCAGCTCCAAGCAAGTCGAACATGAAAAAACATCCGTGTGCGATATTCTTTCTCCAGCCCTTTTTGGGCAACGGCTGAGGCTCCAGCAGCATTCCAGGAGGGGGACAGCCAATGGGGCCTTCTGTGAACCCTCTTGGCTTTGCCTGGGATCATCCAGACCAAAGCTTTTTCTGTCACCCTTTTGATAAAATCAGAATCATGAAATATCAGAGCAGTGTGCTGCTGCCTGAGAAGTCAGCCAGGCAGAGAATCACAGCATTTTAGATTCTTGGAAGAGTCTTCAAGGAGCCATTTAGTCCAACCTATAACTGACCATGAATTACCTTGACAAGATCTCCAACAAAGGGTTCAGGTCATGAGCCCATGTGAAGACCTCTAGTGTGGCAAAACCCAAGACCTTTCAGGCAGCCCATCCAACTGTGAAACAACTCTAGGAAATTTTTCCTGACATCTAGCCTCAGATGGGCTCTTTACACCTTCAAATGGACCTCCTGGGCCTCTCTTCTGGGATCAAGCAGAACATATCTAGTCTTTCTTCCGTGTGAGATACTCTTTCAAGTACTTCAAGGGAGATAGCATTAAATTGTAATCTAATGCTCACTTGGTTGCAAGATCCTTGAGATCAGATTGTCTCTTTCATCTTTTTATATCAACAATGCTTAGCAAAGTGCCTGGTACATAGTAGACCCTTAATGTTTATTGAATAAATGAATGAAACACCACATATTGTGTTAGGTGCTAGAGATTTAAGTAGAAAGAATAAAATGATCTCCCCTCATTGGATAATTCAAAGGACGAATGGATGGATGGATGGATGAATGAGTGAATGGAAGAATGAATAAATAAAGCATTTCTCTTGGAACTGTGGTTACAGCCAATGCCAAAACAAGAGCAAAAAACCCTTTTCTGACAGTCTCTCAAACTGAAAGGTGTCAGAGTTCGAAGGGACCTCAACATCTAGTACAACTCATGCTTGAAAAATAATCTCTCCTCCAGCATCTCAGAGAAGTGTCCATCCAGCCCTTTCTTGAAGGGGAACATCTCTTCCTCTCCCCAACCTTTGCATCTCATTCCACTATTGGATACCTTTAATTATTGATGCCCGCCAACATCAAGTTTAAATTCGTTCCCCTCCAGCATCACCTGTTTTTTGCTTCATAGCTCTGCCTTCTGGGGTCAAACAGAATGAGACTGATCTCTCTTCTTCAAACTCTTGAAATTAAGGGACTGGGGTCTATTTTTTGGAATATGCTCAGGCTTAGTAATTTTTCTTTCTCCTAAGATGGATGTAGGATTTTGTTTTTTGTTTTTGTTTTCTTAGAAAATAGACACAAGCTGTTGAGGTCAAGACTGCCCTGGAGTGACTGGCCAAGCTAGAAGACTGTTTGGGATCAAAACAGAAACAAAGTATGGCATAAAATTGTCCAGGATGGGCATTTTCTGCTATGGTTTTTACCTTGGTTCTGATGTCACCTCCAAAGGAAAAGTGAGCTCCAGATATTTTATGGGCAGAAGCAATATTGCTGGAACGATTGCGGGAGGAGACAAGACTATTATTCATATTTTAGAAGTGAAACTGAAACTCACAAAGGGTAAAAGATTCATATCCTTCAAAATAATTATATTGAAAGTCAGCATGGTACCTGCTTCAGACACTAGCTGGGTGAGACTGGAGAGTCATCTCATCCCTGTGTGCCTCAGTTTCCTTATCTGTTAAGTGAGGGGTGGGGTTGAACTCAACCTTTAAGATTCTTTGCAACTCTAGATCTATGATCCTATGAAATGCCCATGGTGACCCAATAAATCGGTATCTGAAGTGTGAACTGAAACAATCTTCCTGGACTCCAAGTTACTCTTGCTTCATGATGACTTTGAAGGGGGCATCACTCAATAGAACATAAAAGTTCTGTTAGATTTTCGACCAAATGGGATACAAGAAGCTTCAGCTTTCTCCATGGCCACCACTGTGATCTTGAGTCAGATTACCATAGTAGTGCCTTTCTTTATTTTCCCAAGTCTTCGAGTCCCATTCATTCCTCCCCCAATCTACTATCTTAGCCCCCCAACCTCATTCCTAAACTTTGCTATTTCTGTCCAGAGCACTATTCTCTCTCCATCCAGTCAATACAAGTTTTCAGCCTCACTCTCCTTCACTCCCTAATCTAGTCATCTGATAAATCTTGTCATCTACCTCCTTCTTTCCACTTACATGGCCACCATTCTAAGTTGCAGTCCTCATCACTTCTTGATTGCACTATGTCATTAGTTTTCTAAATGATCTCCAGCTTCCAATCTCTCCTAACAATAATCTTTCCTCAGCTCAGTTAACAAGGTGATTTTCCTAAAGCACAGGTTGGATTGTGCCTGTCCTCTCCTCAACAAATTCAAGAAGCTCTCAATTACATACAGAATCAAAGATAAGGACCTTTGTCTAACACTTAGAGCCCTTTGCAATCTGGTGAATGTTTCCAGTTTTAATACACATTATTCTCCTTCATGTACACTCTAAAACGATCTTACTGTTTCTCATGGGGCAGCTAGGTGTCAAAGGAGATGGACTGCAGGGCCTGAAGTCAAGAGGACTCTCTTTCTTGAGTTCAAACCTGGCCTCAGACACTTACTGGCTATGTGACCCTGAGCAAGTCACTTAACCCTATTTACTTCAGTTTTCTCATCTGTAAAATGAGCTGGAAAAGGAAATGGCAAACCAGCCTAGCATCTTTGCAAGAAAACCGCAAACAGGGTCACAAGGAGTAGGAGATAACTGAAAATGACTGAACAACAAATGCTGTTCCTCATATGTGTAGCTGATTTCTCCTCTCCAGGCCTTTGTATGAGCTACACTCACAGTCCCAGAATGCACTCTCCTTCTCCTTGACTCTTTGGATTCCTTTTCTTCCTTCAAGGTTAAGGTCAAGAAATAGCTTCTAGAGGAAGCCTTCCTTCATCCTTCTAGTTACGAGTGTCCTCCTTTCCCCAGTCAGTCAGGTGATCAACAAACATTTATTAAGTTCCTATTATGTGCCAGACACCATCCTAAATGCTTGGGACACAAGGAAGTGTAAAAGACAATCCTTGTTCCAAGGAGCTTGCAGTGTGTGGGGGAGAGAACGTTTACAACAATGTACAAATAAGCTGTACATGGGATTAATTTGAAATAATCAATAGAGGGAGGGTATGGGAATTAAGGGGGATTAGGATTAGGATTTCTGCAGAAGGTAGGCTTTTAGATGAAACTTGAAGAAAGCCAGAGAAGCCAGGAGGGGAATATGAGGAGTGAGGGCATTCCAGGCATGGGAGTCAACCAGTATCCATGTTGCATGTGACCTATGTATACATATATGTATACATTTTAAAATTAGTATATTTTTTGTGTATACATGTATGGACATATATAGGCATACATACATGCATATGTACATATAAACATTTATATATCCCTGAATATAATGGAAGCTTCTTGAAGTCAGGGACTTTTGTCATTATATACACAGTGCCTAGCATTATACCTGTCACCTAGTAGGTTTGTTGATTGATTAAGAGACTTGCCAGCATCTGGTGCCATCTCCAATTGGCCTGATTTTTATCTTGCCACTGGACCAGAAAGTGAGGCTGGTGACTTTGCACAGCCCTCCCTCAGTTAAATCCAACTCACTTTCAAGTCAAGACATCACCTCCCTGATGTCGCTAGTCCTATTTGAGAGGGAAGGACAAACAGTCATAAATGACTTGCCTGTAGTCCCTCAGTTAGCAAATGACAGAAGTGGAATTCCCATTCAGTTCTCTCCCGAGGACTATTGTAATGACCTTCTTCTATTGATCCCCTGCCTCGACTCTCTGTTCTCCAACCCATCTTCCACTTCAGCTGCTAAAGTAATTCTCTGAAACAAAGATCTGACTATGTTACCCCACTACTCAATAAGCTTTAATGCTTCCCTTTTACCCCCAAACTCAACTATTAAATCCTGGATTGGATATTTTAAGCCCTTCCAAACCTGGAGCATTACTACCTTTCCAGTCTGCTTCTATTTTAGTTGCCTTGACACACTACAATTCACTTACACTGGCCTGGCTTACTTGCCTGCTATTTGTACCTTTTTACCGGCCATACCTTCCTTCCCCCATCCCCTGAGGATGCCTGGAATGCTCTCCCTCTTTACAACTGCCTCTTGGTTTCTTCCCTGCCTTCCTCTAAGACTCAGCTTATTGTATCAAGTGATTGCTATCTGGTCTCTTTCATTAATATAGAAGTTTCTTGAGAAGTGTGACTTGTTTTTTCTTGTATATCTAGTGCTTAGCCTGTGTAGTGCTTGCTACACATTAAGTGTTTAGTAAATGCTTGTTGCTTACTGTCTGCCTGCCTCATTGATTCCAAGGTCTGTGCTCTCCCTGTGTCACTACACACTGTACAATGCTCCTTTCCGAACACCTTCCCTTTCTGCTCTACCATGATGTGGCATTCTCCACCTGGATTACTACAACAGAATCATATGAGTCACACTTTCAGTGGGGTTCTAGCTCTCTCCAGGAATGGGGCAGAAATTAGTCCATTGGCCTCCTACAATTAGAGATAGGTAATCCATACCTATACCTATCTATACCTATACAAGTCATCCTATATTTTACCTAGCATTCTCCAATTACTACCTCCTGCCCAACACATCCCAGTTCCAGAATATATCTAGGTAAGTACAGGTGGATAGAGCACAGGACCTGGAGTCAGGAGATCTGAGTACAAAACTAGCCTCAGACACTTTGCATGATCCTGGGCAATTCACTTAACTTCTGTCTGCCTCAGTTTCTTCATCTGTAAAATGGGGATAATGACTGCACCTTACAGAATGGTTGTAAGGATAGAAGGAGGTAATATTTGTACAGTTCTTTGTGTTATATACATGCTAGCTATCATATCAATACTTTATCACCAACTGTTGATCCCTTTTTCTTGAAGTGATTTTTTTAGATGTGGAAGGAGCTGTGGTTGAGAAGACGGGTGGGTTGTGAGGTCCTTTCCTTTGTTGAAATAGATACAAAATATTCTAGAAAAAGGCCTCTCTCGCTAGCTTTCAGGTATGCTGCTCATCATCATTGTTGTCAGTCGGTAGGGTAAAGGAATAGGGAATTCTTTCAAGTTTTGCAATGTAAGGCATCAGAATCACAGAATTACAAATAAAAAAGAAGCAGGTAATAAACTCAAAACTAGTATAAAAACATGTCAATTCTTAGGGTCAGAGACTTGAAGCTGAAAGCAATGGCATCTAGTCCTTAAATGATTTTGTTAGATTGATATATATACACACACACATGTATATATGTTAGCTATCATATCATCAATACTTCATCACTGCCAATATCTCACTTTTCCTTTGAGTGATTTTTTTTAAAGATGCAGAAATAGAAGGGGTTGAGAAGGCAGGTGAGTTGTGAGGTTCTTTCCCTTGTTGAAATAGACACCAAATATTCTAGAACAAGCACGTCCTTGCTGCCTATCAGGTCATACCAGTCAGTAGGTAGGACAGGGGACTAAGGAACTCTTCCAAGGAAAAATATTATAAAATCACAGAATTATAAATGAAAAAGAAACAGACAATAAATTCGACTATTTCAAAATATATAAGAATCCTAAGAGTCAGAAGCCTGAAGCTGAAAGCAATGACATCTAGTCCTTTGATGTCACAACTAGTAGTGACTTTAGAATCTAGAATAGAACCTAGAACATCAGGGCTAGGGTGGGGGGACCCTAGATCTAGGATACCTGCCCCATTTTACACTTGATAAAATGAAATACTAGTGAGATGACATGCTTTGACTTAGGTCATAAAGGTTTTTTAGTGACAGAGCAGGGAACTGGCAATTCTTCAACATTCTTACTCCAGCACTACATGCAAGTACTTCCTTACATCACGACAAGCCACTACAATGTTCTAAGTGTGGTACAGAAAAATAAATCAAAACTAGAGCTCCAATAAGGGCATGCAGCCAAAATTTGACCCGAAAGTACTGGAGGCATTAACTTGAACCATTTCTCATGACCACTTTCCAAGTTACCGTCTGAGTCTCTCTCAATAACGGAGAGGACTCCTCAGTATTTGAATTTGTAGACTAAAAATAACAAACCACCATTTTGGGATCTTGTTGAAAGGTTCCCTCCCCACTCCTTGCATCCATGAACCACTCTGAATGGATCAGTTGCTGATGTTAGCAGTGGTCTGATTACTTTTGACATGAGTTAATTTAACATCTGTAGAAAGCGAACTTGTTAACCATAGAGCACTTTCCACCCTGTTTCATCTACAGCTCCCAGACAGAAAGAAATCAACCAGCCTGCCAGTCTGCATGTTTGTTTAAACACACACACATTGTCACATTGAAGAATGAAGCATTTACTCATTGGGAAAAATATTTATGGTGTTTTCTTTAAGGCTTAAATGGGTTTGAGCTTCCAATGATTTTTCCTGTTAACAGTTCACTGTACTTACCTCTCATCTTGAATCCAGAAAATGAGTGCATAGTTATGAAGCATAATCAGATTATTTTTTCAACAGAATACTTGTTAATATAATATCATCCTAGTAACAGGCAATTGTCCAGAGCAAGCTTGGTGATTGCTCTGTATGCAAAATGAGAACACACACAAACGAACACACACACACACACACACACACACACATACACACACACACCAATAAGATTGAGCTGCAGTATCTGAAGAGACATTTCACAGTTCTCAGAACAAATGGCTGCTGAAAGAAGGCCTGGGAGTGTTTAGGTTAAATATCCACTAAGGCTAATAAAAAGAACCTGACATTCTCTTTAAGGAGGCCAATTAATCTGCATTAGGCAGAAGAGGTTTTATTGCACTCTGAAAGTGGCTTGGCTTCTGCTTTATAATATAGACTGGATCCCAAAGGGAAGGGAAAACTCACACCTTTGACTGGCGTTTCCAGGGAACTTTGGTAACATGGATGTTTTAAATATGGGTCTTTGGTTATAGCTGGAAGGGACACGCTGGGCATCATTTAATCTCACACATTCAACTCAGAGAAAACCAAAGCACTGGGAGGCTGACATTACTTGCCCAAGGTCACAAAGGTATAGATAGGATAGGATGAGAGGACCACAGATTTCGAGGTGGAAGGGATTTTTAGACCACGGAGTTCACATTCTTCACAGATCAGGAAAAGTGAAACCCAGAGAAGAGGAAGGGATGTTCTGAATCAGCAGAACTGAGATCAGAGGATCAGAGGCTTAAGGCTGGAAGGGAGTTTAGGATTACCTAGTCTAAACCCTGAATTAAACAAAGGTGGGCACTGAGGCTGAGAAACAAAGTGAATTGACCAAGGTCATACAAGTAATATGGGAACAGAGCCAGGATTCAAACCCAGGTCCCAATATCTGACATTGCTTTCCCTTGAGTCTTTTGACTCCATATTAAATGGACCTTTTATTCACTATGCTGATTCTGTATCCCAGATGTTGATGGAGCTGTCATTAACAAATAACTTGAAATAGACAACATATGGAGGAAAGGGGAAACAGTAAGGAGTACAAATTTGTAAAGGGATTTCATTCATCACTTCCAAGGACTTACCAATTGGCATCACTAAGAAGAAAGGAAGCCAGCAGAGGATGAAGCAGCCCACCACAATGCCCAGTGTTTTTGCTGCTTTCTTCTCTCTGGAAAACTTTAAAAGCCTCACAGAGAAGTGCGTCTTGTTCTTTGAGCTGGATCCAGAGCTGCTGGCAGAGGGTGCATTTTTTCGATGGATTCTGAGCGTCACCTGCTCTGAGTCTGACTTGTCTGTCTTCAGGCCATGTTTGAGGCCCTTGCTTTCCCTCTTGGCCACCACATACACTCGGCAATACATCACCAGGATGATGGTCAAGGGGATGTAGAAGGATCCCAGTGCTGAGAAGAGCACGTAGCCTGGCTCTTCAGTGATCTGGCAAATTGTCTCATCTTCTGGGGGCTGCTCTTTCCAGCCAAAGAGAGGTCCAATGGAGATGGTCAGGGAGAGTGCCCAGACACACATCAAGGCCAAGAGTCCTCTTTTCTGGGTCACAATAGTGGGGTAGCGTAAGGGGTAGCTGACTCCAATGTACCTGTCGATGGAGATGATGCACAAGCCCATGATGGAGGCAGTGCAGCATAGGACATCCACAGCTGCCCAGATGTTGCAAAAAATCCTGCCGAAGGCCCAGTAGCCAAGGATCTCCAAGATGGCCGAGAAGGGCAGCACTGTGGAGGTGAGGAGAAGGTCAGCAACAGCTAAGTTGACGATGTAGTAATGGGTTACAGACTGCAGGTGCCGGTGGCAGGCTACTGAGAAAATCACCAGGATGTTTCCCAGCACCCCAAAAAGGATAAGGCCTCCCAAGATCACACCTAGCAGAATGGCCTTGGAGATATTCACTGGCTCCTGGGCATGGGTGCAGTTGGTGCTGTCTGAGGCATTCTCAGGGAGAAACACCATGGTCCCCGGGTCACCACCTGGGCAAAATCCAAAATGTTGTTCTAAAGGGTCACAGAATAGTTCTCTGGAGAGTGGGAACTTTAGTCAGGTGATGAGCCTCTCAGAAGATTAAATCTCCTAGGAGTGCAGGGGCTCGGTTTGGCTGAGAAAACCGACGCGATGGATTGTCAGAAGCAGACCAAAGTTAGCTTGGAAACCCACAGGAGGCAGAGAAAAACGGAAGGCAGTTCGGGAAGGCATAGTCGAAATCGCAGGACCCTTAGCGTTTGGCCCTTCCACTCCTGGCTCTACCCAGTTGAGGCCAAGAGGGCACCGCCAATTAGCCTGTTAACCACCGCAAGTAAGTTCAAAAGCTGCCTCTTCTGAAGGAAGTCCTTAGCGTAGGGAAGGCATTTTGAAATTGGGAATGGGGAATGAGGATGGGGGAGGGGAGTACTGAACTAAAGGAGATTCTGGTGTGCTTCCCTTTCTAACTCTCTGAGTGAAGATTCAGTATCCCATAAAATAAAAGATTAAAAATCGAATAAACAAAATCTACCCTGACCTCCACCCCCCTTCCACGTTAGCTAGTGGCTGGGCCTTTCACAATCCCAAAGCCTCAGTCTCAAGGGAGCCAGGTCAAGGTCAAGGGCGGTTCTTGCGAGTTCTTTCTCCCCAAAGACAGCAGGACTCCTGGACTCATCTGGAGAGAAGAGAGGCGGAGGAGGAGCTCCTCCAATTCCCCGCCGCCCCTCCTAGGACACTGGCCTCATGGCATGTCCTTGATCCAAGGATTGAACCAGCAGGTGGAGAGGAAACCCTGGAGAAGGCCGCGGGGATTCCCGGGCTGTACGCGGCTCGGCTCTGTTCCCCAAGCCTCCTGGAAAAGACCAGAGAACAAGGGAGAGTGAGTGGGAATAAATACAGGCTCCCAAGGGCGCCCCGTCAGCCTTCCGGGAGGACGCGTCTGTTTCTTGGGAGCCTAGCCTGCAGGTTTTCCTCAGTCCCACCATTCTTATTTACCCTCCTCCCCCGCCCACGCGTGGGATGGAGGAAGCTAAGCGCGGGGGTTGTTCCCCTTCACATCCTCTGGATCCTAGGCACCAGCCTGAGTGCTCACTGACGGGTTTTCTCCTGCCTCCGTCGGGAAGTCCAGATTAGAAATGAGGCAAATCAGGGACTCCATGATATTCTCGAACTTGTCCCCCACAGAGACAACCTCTGAGAAGTCGCTGTTTGGGAAATGAGCAGAGTGTTCTCTCTGGAAGGGACGTTGTGGAGATGCTGCCTCCTTATTTTACAGAGAGGGAAACCGAGACCCAGAGAGGGGAAGCAGAGAGAGAAGGAGTTCAAGGTCACGGACAAACGAGGATGCAGCCCTGGGTCTCTCTCTCTCCAGGTCCAGCACATTTTTGACCTCTCCAAAAAGCTAATAGTAGCTAAGGATAGATTCTGCCAACAGGTGCCCAATCATGCAGCTACTTAGGGAGGGAGAACGCGGGATTGACGTGACCCGCTAGGATCAAAAAAGGGTCTGGCCTCGGAGGGAGACTCGGAGGAGTCCGGCCCTCGCGTCGTAGGCAGCCCAAGCACCCTGTGAATCCGGGCGGACCCTGAGCCTGAGCCGCCAGCTGAGGAGCTGCAAAGCCGCGCCAAGGCTGCCTGGGTCCGGGCAGCTGCAGGGGTGAGCGAAGCGTGGCGAGGTACAGGGGAGCTCTCCGTCTACAAGGCAGAGGCTAATGCACCTAGCTCACCCTGTCACTAGACAATGCAGCCGATCCTGCAGGCGACCGGGACCCCACAAAGCCCCAGAACGAACCTCCCCCCCCACCGCACCCCCCTCCCAGCCCCGCGCCTTCACCGAGGCTAGGGAAGCTGCTGGCTAGACAAGAAGAAAAACACTAGGCGAGGGAGCAGAGGGGAGCGGGGAGAGGGGTCCAGACCCGGCTTCCTGGCCTGGGGGCGGGGCAGAGGGAAAAAGCCCAGGCGCTGGGAAACCTCTCAAAGCTGTGAGGGAAGGAGCTCCTGGGCGTCACCTCGGGGAGTTTCTGAAGGCTTGTTTAGGGCCCAGGACTGAAGTCCCGACTTGGAGCTGCAGAGGATACAGGGGGAGAGTGATGAAGTGGGAGTTCCAGTCCCAGCTCTGCAGTTTAGGATCTTGACCTTGGGCAAAACAGTTCAACTCTTTGGGCATCAATTTTCTTATCTGTGAAAGGGGCGGTTGGAGCTGCTAGATCTCTAAGTTCCCTTCCAGCTTGAGCTCCTTGGTCATTTTCTCAAATCTTTTCCTCTTCACCCTTTTGGTATAAATACAGTGGAGAGGTGTGTGTGTGTGTGTGTGTGTGTGTGTGTGTGTGTGTGTGTGTGTGTGTGTGTGTGTGTGTGTGTGTGTGTTAAAACACTTGTCAGATAGGAAATCACTTCAGGGAAAGTGTATGGTGGGGGGAAGTAGACGACTGTAGGAGAGAGAGAGAGAGAGAGAGAGAGAGAGAGAGAGAGAGAGAGAGAGAGAGAGAGAGAGAGAGAGAGAGACAGACAGACAGACAGACAGACAGACAGACAGACAGACTAAAACAGGTATACCCAGGCACAGAAACGGAGGGCCAGACAGAAGAAAGACGGGGAGAAAGAAAGCGGACGGAAACCATCCATTGAACCCACTGTCCTCACTTAATTTAGAATCAGAGGAGCTGGATTCGAATTCCCACTCTGCTGGTTAAGTTATTATTTGTGACCTTGGACAAAAGACTTGTCTTCTCCGGGCCTCAGTTTCCTCCCCTGTAAAATAAGGGGATTGTTGCTAATGATGGCGCTAAAGGATCCTTTCTGCTCTACAGCTAAGGTCCTAGTATGGTTTTCCTTCACCTGCCTGTTGTTAGCAAAGAGCTCTCTGCTAGCTGTCGCCTTCCCAGGGAGTCCGTCTGGCCCCGAAATGGAGAAATCCTCCGTGTCGTCGGTTCCCGGAGCCCCTCAGCCCCTCCGCTGGTGTTCCCTGCCTTCATCCATCCCCGCTCACCTAGCCTGTGGTCCTGGGGCGCAGCATCAGGCGCTCAGGGTGGGAGGCAGCCGGCCGGAGAGTCTCTGCCAGGGCTGGTCCTGGACCACTCCAGCCGCCGCAGCCACCACCTCCTCCCTCTGGCGGCAGAGAGAACCTGCTGTCCGTCTCAACAGTCCCAGCTCCTCAGAACGCGAAGACTCAGCTGTTCACTCTAGTGAGCTCCAGGCTCGTGGTCAGCTCCCCTGGAAAGAGAAAAGGAAGAGGCGAAGGGAAGAGAAAACATAGAAGGGAAGAAGGCAAGACGCCCATACAAGAACTCCCCAACCGCTGTAATACTGTGAAACCCAGTTGGGAGATACCAGCCCAAAGCAGGCAGGAACTTTGCAGCTACAGCTGATGTAACAGGCGCTACCCTCTGCTAGTACCGTAATTTCCTGCCTTTACCGTATTACTCTGCATCAAGGGGACAATTTCGCTCAGTCAGAGCTGGTGCGCAGGGAGTTTCCCCTTTCTGCTCACCGTGCACTGAGAATTGAGAAAAAGCCTTCCCTTCGGTCAAAAAGAAAAGAAAAATACCCTGGGGCGTGGGGCGAATGCTTCTGTTAAATGGTTTATATTAAGGATTAAGAAACAAAACCCAAAAAATACCTTGGGATATCTGAAATGTCTTTGACGATCTCTCCAGATTTACTGTGCTGTGTGTGAAGTGGTCAAAGCTATTCCAGGTAATGGACTAGTCCTGGTGACTTGAAGGGTGTACAAAATTGGATTATGTCCTGTTAAAACAGAGGCGAGCTGTACCATGAGCCAAGGTTTCATTTCTGGTCTTCTGTTGTTTGGAGATCTTTGTAGGGCAGGTTTTAAAGCCCAAATAAAAATCAAGTGTAATTGAGTAAATAGAGTCGATTGCACTCAACCTATTTTCAGGAAGAAAAAAGGAGTTTATGGAGGACTTCTTAAACATAATCTTAACACAATCTCAGCCTTTCCAGTCTTACCCCCCATTCTTTAAATGCTCTAAACTCTATTTCGAAAGTGACACTCTGTTTATATGTTGCTATCTGCATGACAAGAGATTTTTTTGAAACCCTGGAGTCTCATGCCAAGTCACTTTTGTCTCATTAATCCTGATTTGCCTGCCCTGTGAAAACCTAAATCATGATTTAGAATGTCTTTTCTAGTAACTCCATGTACAGGATTTCCAACAAAGGGACATTGCTAGAAGGTTGTGGATTTCATACTGTCTTTGGGATTGGTGAATTCCTCCAATGCTGTCACCATGGGCCAATTGAAATAGAGAGCTGAGACCATTGTCTGAATAACTACGTTGGCTCATAGCAGGAGACAATGAGAAGTTTGGGGAGTCAGTGCGTTTGATGTGGAAGAAAGGAAGGAAAGAAAAAAGAAAAAAGGAAGGAAAAAAGCATTTCTTAAAATTCCATTGTGTGCCAGGTACCATGACAAATGCTTTAGATATATCTCATTTGATCCTCACAGCAACACTGGGAAAGAGCTGCTAATATTATGTCCATACAACAATCAGGGAGACTGAATCAGACAGAAGTTGAGTGACTGATCCAAGGGCACACTAGTAAGTATCAGAAACTGGATTTGTACTCAGGTCTTCTCTACCCATTCTATTTACTGTGCCAAGGGAGCTCTATCACATATTAAGTGTCTGATTTTGGGTAGGATGTATGCCTTCTCAGAGCTTCAGTTTCTTCAACTATAAAAAATGGTGCTGGATTCAGATGGTTTCTTTTAGTTCAAAGATCCCATAACTGTCTTAACCAATCTTTTTTGCATACTAGGGATGGATTAATGCAGTGGAAAAATCACTGAATTTTTCTGCTGAACTTAATGAGTCCTGATTGGAATCCTGACTCTGACATGTGTGACATCACATGGGGCAAATCATGCCCTTTAAGGAATTCAGTTTCCTCAAATGTAAAATGAAGTATTAGACTAGTCAGAAGAGTCAAGGTAGCAGGAGTACTGTGACTTACAACACTCCTGAATGAGACCTAAACCAGATTAAAGTGCAGTTGGGAAATGTTTAACAAAATAAATGAAAATATAATAGAACATAGGTAATAATATGTGGTAGTCTAAGTTAACATGCACAGCAGAGATTCTGATGTATGGTTTAGTGTTCCAGTTTCATTTTAAGTTTGATATTACTGAATGAGAGGATCTAAAGGTCACTTTGAGTTCTGGATCTATGATCTATCTATCAATTAATCAGTACTCATTTATTAAGCATCAGCTCTGTGCCAGACATTGTATTTACTTCGAGGGATCCAAATATAATACAATAAATTCTCCGAATGCACTTTTCTAATAATGTTGCCCACTTCTCAAAAGTCTCCAGTTGTTCTTTATTGCTACTGATCAAAGACTAGATTCTTCAGCCTGATGTGCA
Organism: Notamacropus eugenii; assembly: GCF_028372415.1. NCBI lineage: Eukaryota > Metazoa > Chordata > Mammalia > Diprotodontia > Macropodidae > Notamacropus > Notamacropus eugenii. Next base: position 744,665,705 of record NC_092872.1, read on the forward strand.
AAAGTTCCACATTCACCCTATCTCACACTCCTCTCCATTTGGCACCGAATGAGATTTCTCTCAATCATTTTAGAATTACCCCTTCCTGTCTTTGTTCTTGACATTCATTTCCTGTGCCAAAAATGTCCTCTGCACATCTCTGACTGTTGGACACTCTCGATTCAAGGCTCAGCTCAAATGCTCCATCTTTCAGGAAGTCTTCCCTGACTCCTTATTTCCTTGCTCCCAAAGGGTTATTAAGAGTCACTGCCTTGTGGAAATACTCATTGCATCTCATTTATAGCTAGCTCTCTTCTATGCTGTCAATGCCTCTTCTGCTTTAGAATTACGTCTTTTGAATTACGCCTTGCCTCCTCCACTAGGTGGTAAGTTTTTTGAGACCAAGAGCCTGGTCTTATTTTTCTTCCAATCTCTTGAAGCACTTAATATAATGACTTGCAGCCATATTTATCAAAGGAATGAAGGGATGAATGAATGGACTATTAAAACAGAAGGACAATTCCAAGGTGATATTTAGTTTAACTGCCTGGTTTGAGAGGTGAAGGAATTTGATCAAAGTCATCATGTAGAACTAAGAGAAACCTAGAGGAATTTCCTGATCATCAACACTTCTGTCCAGCACAGGGTAAACCCCTTGAAGACAGTAGTTTTCATTTTTCTCTCTTTCAGCACCTTGTGCATAGCCAGTGTTTAATAAATGGTTTTGGATTGCATTAAATTGAATTCCTTCTTGTGTAGTTTCTCATAATTGCCCTAAGGATGACACACATTCAGTTGTCCTGGCTTTCTGTTATTCCAGAATAGGAAGCTGGAAATAGCCTTTAAAGAAGACATTGGTGTCTTAAAGGGTGGGTGGATAAGGGAAAGTCTGGACAACAAAGCTTTTCACAAAAGGAAAAAAAAGCACAAAACTGTTGAACTGATAAGAGATTACAGATGTTGTGATATATTTTTTTGTAAAAAAGCTATTAACTTCTAATGTGTAAGAAAAAATGGTTACAATGCACTTTGCCTCATGAAAGTTTTATTTTTCTGTATAGGAAATTAATCACTTCCTGAAATATGGGTTGTACTATGGTACACTGAAATGTACCATAAACAGTAAGTGGAAACAACCCAATACAGAGAATGTGAAAAGTAATAATAAGAACTCAATGATTACATCTTTACTCTGTAGACTAAAAACCATAATCAATGGTAGCTTCAATTTGAGGTGGATGAGGAGCCACATGAGGAATGGATAATTGAAAGGTCATGCAGAACAGTGATTTGCCCAGGCTTCTGTGGCTAGTAAGTGTGAAAGGCTGGATTGGGACCAAAGTCTCAGTAATCCTAAATCGAGCCCTTTTTCCACTATATGCTACACTGCTGCCCAAGAGCTAGTATTCCTTTGAATTTGCCCCTCTCATTTTCATCATCTGGTTATCCTATCCATGCTCTCCCACAAGTACTTCATATAACACAGAAGTAGCAGAATCATTCTTGGAAAGAAAGAAAGAAAGAAAAAAAAGAAAATCTTTTAGCATTTCTTGGGTAACAATGAGGCATGTAAAGTGTTCCCTTGATGTCCTTTGGACTCAGAACTTCATGACTTACTCATCTCCCTTTCTTCATCATACATTTACAAGGTGAAATCCCTTAGATTACTAGACATGAAATTCCCATGTCATATGTAATAGCAATTTAAATGGAAAGATCTTTTCCATTCATTAACAGGCCCACATGACCTGCTTAAATCACCTGGAAGTCTAGGTCACATGTGGTGGAAGGAGCTTGTTGAACAGGTGGAACAGGAAAGGTGGAGCAAAAGCAGGAGGAAGTTAGTGAGAGAGGTTGGGGCAGTGACCAGAGGAAATAGGCCAGCAGGCACAGAAAGTGTCTAGAATGTTTTCATGTGGGAAGGCCTTGGAGGTGGGGGAAGTGAAGACTTGGGAATGCCTTTGTCCCTACCAGTGCTAATGTGTATTAATTTCTTGATTACTATGACAGATCTGACTTTTTGGTTCTGGGATTTGGTTTTCTGGTGTCTGAATAAATATTTTTCTTCTGCCTTCTATATGGAGAGTCTTTTATACTTTGCAACTGAGAACTTCATCAGCATATTCATAGCTGTCCTCAGTGCTGTAAATATTGCCTGGGTGATACACCATATAATACTAGCAACTGTGGGATTGGATATGAGCATCGTGTAATGGGAACAACAGAATGCTGGATACAGAATCGGAACAAAAAAGCATAATGTAAGGCAGGGGCTCTTAACCTGCATCCAGTGAATTAGGTCCAAATAAATAAATATATACAGACATATACATACACGTATACATGTTAATTGTATCTAAATGTGACTGGCATCCTTTGTAACCTTGTGGATTTCATTTTAGGAATTGAAAAATATGATTTTAAGCAAAAATCTCTAGGCTTCAGCAGACTACCAAAGGAGTCCATGACATTAGATAAAAGGATAATAACTCCTGGAATATTGACATAACACTGACTTTGGAGCAATAAGGCATAGGTTCAAATCCCACTTCTGACACTGCCTGTGAGACATTGGACAAGTTATCTAACTTCCTGAGGTCTCATTTCCCTAAGCTGTAAAATGAGTAGTTTGTACTAGATGCCTTCTGAGGTCTTTGCTCACTCTCCAGCTAGGATTTTATGACCCTGTCTTAAAATGTTAGATCTGCTACTCACTCCTTTAGTACTACTCAGTCACTAAATGATATCCATGGCAACAAATAAAATAAGCCCTGATAGTGCAAGCTGGAAAATCACATGTTCTGCTTAAGCATAATGAATTATTTTCAAAAAATCAAAATAGACTTTTATTTATGAATATGTGTTTCTAAGTATGTATATATTTGATTGAAATATAGAGAAATGATTTTAAGAAGAAAAGACTTTCAGACCAACCTGTCAATTTGTGAGGGGCAGAGGGAATTTACATTAATTTTACACCCACCACAAAGGACCTACTAATTGTTTGACAACCCTCTTTGAGAAAGAATTACTTTAGCTCCCCTTGGCTCTACCAAAGCTCTACCAACTGTACTGATTAGTATTTCCTTAAAAATGATGAATTTTTCATTCATGCAGCTGAGAATCTCCCCCTGAGATTTCCTTTCCACCATGGTTCTTCTGGACATCTGTGTTATCAGCAGGAAAATCAGCTGAAAATTTGATGGTTTTGTTATTAGTTAACTAATCAGTTAATTCATTTATTTGTTTTCTTATCTATGTATATATCTACCTTTTTATTATTTAATGGGTCATTCATTCATTTAGTCATTTATCCACTTATTTATCAGTTCATGTATTTATTCATTTCTCTCTCTGTCTCTGCCTCTGTCTCTGCCTCTGTCTCTGTGAGTTCAACAAGGTCCATGCATTGCTTCTTCTACTTTTGAAACTGGCTGTTCCAGTTGTCTAAGGATGAAAAATTATCATTTCTCTTACCATGACTAAGGCGCTATGTGGGAGATGATTAAGCCATTGCCTTGAATTTCTTTACCTTTGAGAAAGGATCAGGGACCCCATGATGCGTAGTCTGTTTCCCAGTTATTCATGGGATGGCAACTTAGCAATGATGGTTCATGTCTAGAACAATGGGAAAAGAGACTCAAAGGGTACTGAGTTTGAGTCCTTGTTCAATTATTTAATAACTGTGACCCCAGCCAAGGTAGTTTTCTTCCTTGAGCCTCAGTTCCAGTTGGACTTTAGGCTCACATTATCTCACAGGAATTGTTGGGAGAAAACCCTTTTAAACCTTAAGATTTCATAACCATGAGCTATTGTCTTAATGCTCTGAAGTGATAGAGGCTGTCTGTGGAAAGATCAGTGACTTTGGAATTACATGTACTGGATAGGAATTGCTACCACAGCATTTGGTATCCAGTTTTTTAACTTCTTTGCCCCTCAATTGCTCATCTGTAGAATGAGGAAGTTGAGTCAGATGCCTGGAAGGTCCCTTCCGTCTCTTGATCTATGACCCTATGACATTGAGTAAGTAGTCATTCAGTCTCTCTGGGTCTCAGTTTCCACCTTTGCACAGCAAGGAGATTAGAACAAATGACTCCTATATTCTAGGTTCAAAGCCATCAAAATTTTTATTCAACAAATATTTATTAAGATCCTGCAGTGCACAGTATGTAGTAAGTGCTTCACGAATATTTGTTGAGTTGACTTGCTGTGGGAAAGGTACTGTGGCAGTCGCATGGGGACACATGGACAGAATAAACAAACAAGACACAGTCCATGCCTTCAAGGTCATTATTTTCTACTGTCTAATAGACAGATAAGAACTTTACAAGGAAAAATAGAGAGGAAGTTAGCATTACTAGTTGGCGGAATCAAGAAAAGCTTCCAATGGGAGGTGATATCTGACCAGCAGGTAGAGATGAGTAGACCATGTCTCCTTGGCATGGGAAAAGTTTGTGTCATTTCCAGAGGTGGAAGGTGGAATGTAGAGTTTAGGGAAGGGTTAATGGTCTCATTTAGATAGAACACAGTTTATGGGGAACATTATGAAATCAGCCTGGAAAAATAGACTAGAGACAGTAGAAAGATATGTGACAGAAAGGGTATTTGTTTTTTTAAAGAATAGGGAGCCACTGAAACTTTTTCATTAGGTGAGTGACATGGTCAGAAATTTGACTGTCTGATCTTTCTTTTCTTTTTTCTGTCAAACATGTATAACAGTACTTGAACTACCTATTTCAGATGGTAGCGATGAAAAAAGTACTTCATAAACTAGGGGCAGATAACTGATAGAAGAAAGACAAAGTGCTGTACTTGGAGTCAGGGACCCCTGAGTTTGAATCTTTGCCTCAGATAATTAATAACTATGTGACTTAGTACAAATATCTTAGTTTCTCTCAGCCTCAGTTTCCCTATTTGTTAATTGAGAATAGTAATTTTTGAGCATCAAAGAAATATTAGTAATTATTAATAATAAATTCAAAGGGTTATTTGAAGGTGGGAAGGGATCTTCCTGCATCAACATTCTCATTGTAACACCACAGGAATCTAAAAATCACTGTGTACTGCATTCCTTTCATGAAACCTACTTTGCAAATATTACTGAGAAAGTCATAGAATTTCCAGTAAAAAAGCAAAATTCCCCCGAGTCAATCTACTGAAAAACAATAAATCATAAGTACAATGATGGGGAATGGGTCTTGTTCTTGAAACTCTCAAGGAAGGCTTAGTCCTTTAACTAAGTCTCCTAGGGCTTAGGCTTAAAAACAATAACAAAAATCTACTTGAAAATCTATTGATGCCAGTTGAGTCCCAGTTCTCTAGATGAGGAATTTGTCCTAATCCTTTATCAAACAGAGAAAGTGATTCATGGATTGTGCTTCAGGGAAGTGACTAGTAAGATAGTAATTCTGCCCTCGGAATTATTCCTTCTCCTTACTCCCAGGTCTCTTGAAGCTATAACTTACTCTGTCAGAGCCAATTCTTGTCATCTGGTTTCACCTCATCACAAGTTCTAATAGAAGGGACATCATGGAGGAAATACGGGACCAAGTCCCTTTTTAAATCAGATTAATCAGTATCCAATCCAATCCAATGTAATATAATTTTATCCAATCCCCTCTGTTCCAGTCTAGCCTAATATAATCCAACATGACAAACATTTATTAAGCTTTTACCATATCTCAGGGACTGGGGATAGAAAGATATAAGATAAAACAATCCCTTGCCCTCAAGCAGCTTATATTCTCAAGAGAAACAAAATAAGGTCATAGAATAATAGACAGAATCAGAAGGGACATCAGGAGTCATCTAGTTCAATGTCTTCATTTTGTGGATGAGGACACTGAGACTTACTTATGTTAAGTGACTTGCCTGTGGTTGCACAGGAAATAAATGGGTGGGTTGAAATTCAAATTTGTGTTGACTCTAAAGCCATTGCTCTTCAAGTATATGCATGGTAATTGAATTAGGTGAAAATATTAACAACTTGGAGGATGAAGAAAGCATTCTTATTGGAGTACTGAGACTTGAAGGAGAGCAAGGATTCTAAGAGCAGAAAGAAAAGGTGGGGTGCACTGTAGGCCTAGAAGATAGTCTATGTAAAGGCAAAGAGGTGGGAAATCAAATGCTTATTTCAGGGATAAAATCAAATCAGGGAAGGAGAGTTTGTAAAGGGAAGTTGTGAAATCATCCTGGAAAGGTAGATCAGAAGCGTGATTAAAGAGCTTCTAAAGGTGATAATAATTCTAATTATAAACATTCATGTGGTGAAGTCTATGTTGTCTACCTCTGAAGCCCTGTGCTCCATTGGTGAGTTCCCCTGGAACCTTCATCTGGAGAAAGGGACCAGAGCAGCCATGTTCTACTCCCTGGACTTTGCCACCATATGCCCTTGCTGGTACTTCCCTTCTCCTTTTCTGCGTCCCAGTGTCAGTGTACAGTGTCTGGCAAATAGCAAATGTTTAATGAACTTCTGTTGTTTTGACTCATTTTATACTGTCCTTATTGACATAACCCCAACCCTCTGGTCATGAGTCATGTGGATTTGTGGAAACAGAAGGGATTATAATGACAATTCAGTACTAAGTCATAGATATGTGAACATACAGAAGGCTTATATTTAAGGAATCTGGACTAAGTGTCAGTGAAGATTATGCAAGAAAACAATGGAAATAGTGCAATATATAAGATGCAAAAATTTAGCACCAACTGAATATTAGCACTAGATGACCTGGTGACTACACTTATACGACAGAAGCTACCAATACTGACCTGAAAATATCTTGGAAAATTCAATCAATCACCTGCAGAGAAACTGTACAGACTGACCTGTTACCCAGGCATACCATTGCATTCATCCACAAAAATGTAAAAGGAATGTTTTAATTGATGTCACTATACCACGTCTTCACAACCTTCAATCTATGTGGCACTGAAAGTGTTTAAAAAATCAAGACCTGGTCAAAGACATCAAAGTGGGTGGTGGTGATGGAGAACAAGATGAGTTATTTTCATCCTCATTGTTCCATTGGCTATTGAACTGGAATGGAGGATGCTTTCAGTGAGGGTATAAGAAATGAGCTTATATTCCAGTACTTTGGTTCAAGGATTATTTTCTCCACCTATCCAAGCATTTGCAGAACATTAAACATGAAAGAATAATAGTGGTATAGCAACTTGTTCCTTGACTTTCTGTCTGAACCCTTTCAGACAAGATGAGAATACCTTTTCAACAACTATAATAAACGATTCTGGGCTTAGTGATTGAAATAGATTATTCAATGAAGTGTTGGAAACTGCAGTTTATCATCGCAAGTTGCACAAATTTCATGTCTACCAGATACCTAGAAAGGCACAATCAGATGGGATAAAGCTGGATATCCTATATTTACTAACAGATGCCAAATTCTCATACTACAGGTAAAAACTGCACAATATCTCTGGGAAATGAATAAATTATCTCTTTTGGAACTAGAGCTTTATCTCAGACAAAATAGTTCTCCACAGCTGCTCAGATATATAACATTGATCCACAAAACTGCAAGAACAACATTTAAAAAATAGATTTAATAGTACTACACACTCTTAATTGCCAAACTGCATGGAATGAAGACCTTTAAAAATAAAGAGGAGTTGAAGAACTTTTTCAAGATCTGTGATGAGAGTGAGGAGGCACTTCCTTCAACCAATACACATTCCAGCACCTCATACCTTAGGAAACTGTCTTCATTGTGTGTACTCGTTGGAACAAAACAAGTAATCACCTGGAGAGTGGTCTTTTGGCAAAAGATGTTCACATTCCTTTCTTGCCTGACCCTTTATCAATACAGTCCATCAATAGTCCAACCAGCATCTTTGCTGGTTGGAGGACATTTGCAAGCTTGTTCTGCTCTACCCATGTCTTTAAGAGCCAAGATCACCTTTATGACACCTTAAAACTAGAGGCAGATTTCAGTGGAACAATAATTATTAAAAAAATAGGGATAGGGAGAGCCTGAAGTTCATGAATTAAGGGAACTCTCAAGTGAGGACCTTATAGAAATGGAGGTGGCATCAGACTGGCTAACATGACAAAATAAGAAAATTATAAATGCTAGAGAAGATGTGGGAAAATTGGAACACTAATGAATTGTTGGTGGAGTTGTGAATGGAATCAATCATTTTGGAGAGTAATTTGGAACTATGCCCAAAGGGCTATAAAAATGTGCATACCCTTTGACCCAGCAATACCACTTCTAGAGCTGTATCTCAAAGAGATCTTACAAGTGGGAAAAAGACCTACATGTACAAAAATATTTCTAGTACTTCTTTTTTTGTGCTGGAAAGAATTGGAAATTGAGGACATGACCATCAATTGGGGAATGGTTGAACAAGTGGTAGTATATGAATGTAACAGAATATTATTGTGCCATAAGAAATGATGAGCAGGAAGACTTCAACAAAACCTGGAAAGACTTATGTGGACAGACGCTGAGTGAGGGGAGCAGAATCAGAACATTGTACATAGCTGTAGCCACATTGCGCAACGATTAGCTTGGAAAGACTTGGCTCTTCTCAGCAATGTAAGGTTCTAAGACAACTCCAAAGACTCATGATGGGAAATGCTCTCCACTTCTAGAGAATTACAGAGTCTGAATGCAGATGGAAGCATACTATTTGTTCTCTCTCTGTTTAGTTTTGTTTCTTCTTTCTTGTGGTTCATTCCATTGGTTATAATTCTTCTTTACAACATGAGTAATGTGAAAATATGCTTAATATGAAAGTGTATGTAGAACATTTATCAGATTGCATGCCATCTTGGGAAGAGGTGAGAGAAGGGAGGAGAAGAAAATTTAAAACTCAAAATCTTGTGGAACTGAATGTTCTAAAGTAAAATAAGCTAAAAATAAATGGACAAATAACTAAAAATTAATTCAGGTGGGCACTTTCTCTGCAACTTAGAATCTCAGGGAGTTGCTCAGTACACTGAGAGGTTAAGCAAGTGGCTTGGGGCCACCCAGCCACAGGAGGCAGCTAAGTACCATGGATAGATCCGGCTCTAGAATCAAAGCATCCATGTTTATCTATTATTTCTGTGGATTACACTGTGTATCCCATGAAGAAGGTTACTTAGTTCCTCTGGCACCAAGCTTCTTTAGCTGTTCAAGGAGGGGGCTGAATGAGATAGCCTCGAAGTTCTCTTAGAGACCTAAAAGAATAGAAATAAAAATTGCCAAGTACCTTATACTTACGTAGCGCTTTGAATAGATCTCATTTACATCTTAAAGCACTCCTCCGAGGTAGATGGTACAAGTTATAATCTTTTAAATGGATTGTCATATTGAGAATGGATGTTGACAGTTGTAAAGCATTGCATGGCTTTCAGTGCCCTTTGACATGCATTATCTCATTTGCACGTATGCATAACCTTCTGTAAAGGAAGAAATTCCAGAGGAACACATACATTAGGGATTATTGTTTTATGAAAGATTTATAGGGTGGGACCAAATCTACTTATAGATGCGTATATCTGTAACAAAAAGTATACTAATGTACATTTTGTGGAGTTGTCTCTCCATTTCATACAATGGTTATCTTTTTGTTGAAAAATTTAATTAAATTGAAAAAAATCACTTTCTTCGTCTCCCATTATCCTTTCCTCCTCAAATGAAAAAGAAAGAAAATAAACAGACACACACATGCACACACAGATATAAATACATACACACACATATTCAAGTAAAGCAAGCTTTTGCATTGTCCATATAAAAAAAAGTCTCAGTTGGCACCTTGAGCCAATCACCTCTCTTTTGGGAGGCAGATAGTATGTTCTACTGAGTCTTCTGAAATTAGGGTTGGTTGTTGAATTGATCAAATTTCTTAAATTTTTCAAAATTGTTTTTCTTAACAATGTTGTTGTTATTTTATGAATTGTTCTCCTGGTTGTACTCACTCCATTCTGTATCAGTTCATACATATCTTCCCAGGTTTATATGAAACAGTCACAAAAAATATTCTATTCATCCAACATAATTGGTTCAGACATTCCTCAACTGATGGTTGTATTCTTAGTTTCCTATTTTTTGTTACCATAAAATGAGCTGTGAAATATTAATCAAATCACAACTCTACCAAATTGTGATAATGGGTAAAGGGGAGAGGTGAGAGGGAAAAGTGAAGCTTAATCTCATCACATTTGGCTTAAGGAGGGAATAAGATGCACACTCAATTTGGTATGAAACTCTATCTTACACTACAGGAAAGTAAGGGAGAAGGGGATAAGTGGGGTGTGTGTGGGGATGATGGAAGGGAGCACAAATGGGAGGAGGGGGTAATTAGAAGTAAATACTTTTGGGGAGGGACAGGGTCAAAAGAGCAATAGAATTAATGGGGGGGTAGGATAGCATGGAGGAAAACAGTTAGTCTTTCACAACATGACTTTTATGGAAGTCTTTTGTATAACTACACATGTATAACCTATATTGAATTGTTTTCCTTCTCAGTGGGGATGGGTGGGGAGGGAGGAAAGGAGAGAAGTTGGAACTCAAAATTTAAAAAAATGAATGTTAAAAACTGTTTTTACATGCAACTGGGAAAGAAGAAATATAGGTAAGGGGTATAGAAATCTATCTTGCCCTACAAGAAAAAAGCAGATGGGGATAAGGGAAGGGAGGGCTGTGATAGAAGGGAGGGTAGATTGGGGGAAGGGGTAAGCAGAATGCACAGTGTGTTGGGGTGGGGGGAAGGGAGAGATGGGGAGAAAATTTGGAACTCAAAATCTTATGGAAATGAATGTTGAAAACTAAAAATAAATAAATAAACCTCCATCCAGTATGCTTTTGGTTGATTTGTAGATTGACTAGAGGTGTCTTACCTGGTTAAAGTAATAGCGTCAAAAGATATTCTTACTGAATTTAAGTAGGATAGCTAATTGATTCACTGGCATTGTCTAGTTCTTGTTTATATCTAGTTCTTATGTCTGAATGAATCAATTGAGAAGTTCAAATGACACAGCCTTCGTATTATTGCCTTCATGTTACTTATGAGAAGCTTAGGCTTTAGGGAGACTCAGTGACTTATCCAAGGTCACACAGTCATCAAATGATGATGCCTAGAATAGAAGCCAGGTCTTCTATAAATTGCATGAGCCAAGCAAGAAAAAAAAATGAATGATTATGCACTAGTAATTATTAAACCACCATACTAAACACCAGGAATACTAACAGAAGCAAAAACAATGACAATCCATCTTTGCTCTGAAAGAGATGCCATTTAATGGAGGAAGACAGGGCACAGAAGGAAAATGATAAGCAGTGGTTGGAGAAGAGGAGGGAGAGGTGAGGTAATATTGGCAAAGTCCTGAACGAAGGGAGGTGAATGATGACTGTCTTACCTATTCCCTCCCCCAAATGGAGGCCCCAGGAAAAACTTACCAATGAGAAAGGGGAACTAAAAAGACAGAGGGATATTTTAGGAAGAGAAGGCCTCAGGCGCAGAGGGATGTTCCAGCGTGAGAAGGTCCTAGGTATAGAGGTGAGGAATGGGTACAAAGGTGAGAGAATCGAAAGCAGAGCCAGGAGAGCAGGGGTCATATTTTAGCTAAGCTTAGCCTTCTACTCACACCCTTCTGTAGTATTCACTATTTAGCCTGCTTCTTCGCATCTCCTGAGTCTTTAATAAGTCTTTGTTGTTCAACTTAAACTGAGTCAATTCAACTTCCTACTACCTTGAGAAAATTTCACTCTAATTCATAGCACTCTCCCACCTCCCCTAAAAACCACTATTGTCCCTGAAAAGGTGAATGAATTATCCACATTGATAAGAAATCCAGAGCTCCTTATTTCTATTTCTCTGAGATTACTTCCCATTTATCCTGTAAATAGCTTGTTTGTACATGGAGGTTTGCATGCTGTGGCCTCCATCATATTGTGAGCTCCTTGAAGGGAATGACTTTTTATTTATTTATTTTTTTGCATTCCTAGCATTAAACACAGAGCCTGGCACATTTTTTGGTTGTTCAGTCATGTCCAACTCTTTGTGACCCCATTTGGTGTTTTCTTGGCAAAAATTCTGGACTGGTTTGTCATTTCCTTCTCTAGCTCATTTTTACAGATGAGGAAACTGAAGCCAACAGGGTTAAGTGACTTTCTTAGAGTCACGCAGCTAATAAATGTCTGAGGCTGGATTTGAATTCATCAGGATGAGTCTTTCTGATTCTAAGCTCAGTGCTCCATCAACTGTGCCATCTAGCTACTCCCGGTACATTATAGATGATTAACAAATGCTGGTTGACTTGCTGACAAGTCTTCTCTACTGGCAAGCCTCCAGACCAGAAAGCCTTCCATAGGACACTTAACCTTCTCTGATCTGGCACTCTGGTCCTGGTTCATGCTTCCCAGTTGATGAATGGGCAGGCCACCATATATACATAGCCTGCTATCTCAGCAGCCACCTCCAGACTTCCCCTCCTACTCTACCTGTTTTCTTGTCCTCTGTCCTTCCTATATACGCACCCCTCAAGCCACTGGGGACTGCCATGTACATTATTTGATAATTAAGTAATGTAAAAGAAAATGTAAGAATCTAAAAATATAACCTCTAGAAAAAGTAATGAATTTCCTTCATTCCAGTTCTGCAAGGACACACACACATTTTAAAAATGAGAAGCTGCCCTGTTGTGGTTTCACAGGCAACTCCAGTGCCCACATTGACACATTCCTAGCTTTGTGAAAGGCCAAGAGGGAGAGCATTCCTTCTCTCTCCTGCTGAAGGCTAGGTTTGGCCTCTGGATCAATATGCCAACTTTTCTGTCAGTCTCCTTAACCCAGCCATATCCTTGGAGCAGTTTGTTAACTGCCCTGGGGAGTACATTAAAAACAGGAACTTGTTCATCTGTTGGCATCAGGGAAAAAAAATTCAGCCTTTAGCATTCCCTCTTTATTCTTCTTAACTCCTTTAGTAATTTATCTCCTTATTCTTTTATTGTGATCTAGGGGAGCCTAGTTAAGGAGATGGTATCCAGTCCAGTGGAATACAAAAACACTAGAAGTCAAATCAACCTGATTCTATCAGCAGCACCAATTGCTGTCTGGACCAAGGGAAAGAACAATTGTATTACCAGAAGAAAGAATACTCATTAAATTCCAGAATCCCAGATCTACAAGGTTTGTTAGAGGTCATGTGACCAAATCTATATGTGTGGAGTGAAACCAGAATCTCATAATCCCAGAGAGGTACGGGATCTCCAAGACCATCAATTCTGACACTGGAGACTCTTCAAAATCCCCCCAAAATGGTCATCTAGCTTTGGATTGAGGGCGTTAAGTAAGGGGAAACCTATCACCTCCTAACACAACTTATTCCAATTTTGGGTAATTCAGATCATCAGAATATATTATCAGAATATATTAAGCCTGAATTGACTTCAATGCCACTGCTATCTAGTCATTGCTTCTACTTCTGGCTCCTGGCAAAATAAGTCTAGCCTTTCCTCCATATGAACATCTTTCAAATATGTGAAGATAAATATTAGGTTCTCCCAGAGCCTTCTTTTCTGCAGGCTTCTTACATATTCCTCCCTTTCACATGCTCAGCACTAATAAATACAGGTTGAGTTTGATTCAGTTGAGGACAGTCTACAAATATGAGTCAGGAAATAAACTTTTATGGAATCTAAGATGGTATCCACTGCCAAAGAAGCAGATAATAGAAGCCATTAGCAGAATCATTCAGACTGCCTACCAGAAAGAAATATACCTGTTTAATGTTCTGAAGAATTCAGATTGGTTGTTGACATTGATCAGGCTGACTAATTCATCTACTTGTCACTTTCCTTTGCCTAGATGACTGTGACTGAGTCAGACCAACCTGATTCCACATGGCTTACTTTGAAATAATGCTATAGAGTGAGATTAGAGTTGCTTCTTCCTATTCTGAATGGTTCTTATTTGGTTTTTGAGATTCATTTCTTCTTTTCCATAGTCATCTATGAGTAAATGAAGGAATGACTCAGACCTGGGACATCATATCTCTTTAGATTTTGCATTCTTCTCCCTAAGTCATGTGGCTCTTTGTCCTTCTGTCCATACCAGAAAAGTAACCAGATTAAAAAATCTTTGAAATGAGAAATATAGATTTATATGCAGTAGTACAAATATACTAAGGAAATCAATGTAAAATAAGTACTCATGTTTGAGACCAAGTCTGAGATCAAGCTGTCATCTTATAGCAATGTAATACCAGCATCATTCCCTCTGTGGCTTGGCTGTTCTCCTTCATTCTTGAAGAGGACCAAAATGATATCACCATAATAAAGTGAAGTTTCAATATAGATGACTGTGGTCAATCAGACCAATACAAGCTCAGAATGTTCTACCACAGATTGGGAGATTGGGCACAGATAGTCCGTGTGAATATTTGGGGTGGTTACTCCAAATTTGCACATCTTACATTTCCTTTGCGCTGTTTCAATTCTGCTTTGCTCATACAGCACAGCACCTTTTCTGATGTGGGCACACCATACTGAGCAGTCCTGGGCCAGTGTCTCCCATGTCACACAATCAAATCCAACGTTCTTGAGAGAGACCTTGAGAATGTCTTTGTATCGCATCTTCTGACTGCCACGTGATTGCCTGCCCCATGAGAGTTCTCCATAACTTGTCTTTTTGGCAAGTGTACATTTTGCATTCGAACAACGTGGCCAGCCCATTGGAGTGGTGCTCTCTGGAGCATAGTTTGAATGCTTGTCAGTTTGGTTCAAGTAAGGACCTCAGTACCTGGTACTTTATCCTGCCTGCTGATCTTCAGAATCTTCCTAAGACAGTTCAAATGGAAGTGATTCAGTTTCCTGGCATGGCACTGGCAGACTGCCCATGTTTCGCAGGCATACAATGAGTTCAGTACAATGGCTCTGTAGACCTTCAGTTTGGTAGTCAGTCTAATACCTCTTCTCTCCCAAAATTTTGTCTGGAGCCTGCCAAACACTGAGCTAGCTCTGGCAAAGCATGTGTCAACCTCGTTGTCAACGTGTACATCCCTGGAAAGTACACATCCAGTTAGGTAGCAAAGTGAGCAGCTGGGTGGTGTAGTAGATTGAATGCTTGACTTGGCATCAAGAAGACCTGAGTTTAAATCCTGTCTCAAACATTTATTTAGCTGTGTGATCCTCAGCAAGTCACTAAACCTGTTTCAGCCTCTGAAGATAATGATAGGCCCTACCACCCTGGACTTTTGTGAAAACCAATCAAGTCAACAATCATTTAGGAATCACCTACTATGTCTCAGGGACAGTACTAAGCCCTGGGATTGAAAAAGAAAGGCAAAAACCAGTTCCTGATCTGACTGGGAAGGCACAACATGTAAATATCTATGTACAAACAAGACATATACAAGATAAGCAAATTATCAGAGAGGGAAGACACTGCTGTTAGAAGGTTAGGGAAGGCTTCTTGTAAAAGGTGGGATGTTAGTTGCTACTTGTAGGAAATCAGGGAATCCAGGGAGCAGAGATGAGGAAAGAGAATGTTTCAGGCATGAGAGACAGTCAGTAAAAATGCCTTGAGTTGAAAGACCAAGTGTCAAGTACAAGGAATAACAAGGAGGGCATTCTTGCTAAATCGTGGAGTATGTGACAGGGGAGGAATGGGCAGATAGGTAGCAGAAGTATCAGGGTAGACCAGTGTTACAAAAACCTAAAGAATAGAGTGTCAAGGAGAAGAGAGTGATAAGCAATGTGAAAAAGATTGTAGAAAATTCCAGAAGGTTTCAAACTGAGAAAAAGCATTAGATTCTATAGGTAGGAGATAATCAGTAACTTTGGAGGGATTATTTTCAGATGAATGGTGAGGTCAGAAACCCAACTGAAGAACTAAGAAGAGAGCATGAAGAAAAGAAATGGAGGCATTGATTGTCAGTGACCTCAAGGAGTTTAGCCATGAAAAAGAGAGATTCAGGATGACAGAAGTAGCAATGGATGCACCAAGTGAGGACTCTTTTTGGAGGATGGATGGGGTGGGAGTGGAGAGACAAGATTATTTGTAGGCAGGAAGGAAGCAGCTGTTAAAAATGAGCCATTAGAAATGAGAGAGATGGATAATTAGTGACAGAGTGGAAATAGGTGAGAGGGAAATCTGTTGGAGAAGACAGGATGGAATGGGATCACTTGTGCGGATTGAGATTTGCCTTGGCAAGAAGGGTTGCCTCTTGATGTGAAGCATGAGTGAAGTAGAAGATATTGGGGGAAGGCATCAGAGTGATGTGAGATGTAGATAAAAGTATATTTATTCCAGAAAAATTGATTAAGTACCTACTATGTGCCAGGCACTGTGCAAAACATTAGAGATACAAAAAGAGGCAAAAAACAGTCCCTGCCCTCAAGGAGTTTATAATCTATAGCAGAGCTACTTAAGTCATGAGTAGTTACTTCATATGGGGTTGTACAACTGAGTGTGGAAGTCATGGAAAATTTGGCATAAGTAAAAGGTTTCTGAAGGTGCAACAACCCAAAATTAATTCAAAATCAAATTCATAATGAATCCAAGGTATTTCTGGCAGCTCTTACCTGTGTTGCATCATGCGGCTTCACTTCAGCTTTGGTTCTGAACACACGTGCATTTTGTACTGTCATGCCATCATGCTATGCAACACCAATGAACAGCTGCCAGAAAACACCTTGGATCAGATTCAAGATTATTGTATGTTATGAATTACAGTGTTTTTACTGTACACACAAAAACATCAAATGAATTTTGGTTTGGGATTAGGACAAAATTTCCAACAATTTCTGAAATGGCCCTAAACATGCTTCTGCCATTTTGTACTACAGACTTATACACAGCTGTGTTCTCAGCATTGACAATTATAAAATCAAAATAGTGATCAAATATGAAAAATACTGAAGATACTCTATGTCTTGAGGTATCAAATATTCTGCCAATGTTTAATTTTATATGTAAAAATAAATAAGCACATTTATTTCATTAGTATGCAAATTTGTTTTTGTCTTTAATAAATGGCAAAATTATATGCATATCGAAGAATTATTTCCAAATAAATTTATGATTTATTATCAGTAGATGTTTGATTTATATACTTCTTTTATATATTTATATATTCGAGATTGTGCAAAAATTTCTCAGGTGAAGAGGGGTTGTGAGTGAATGAAGTTTAAAAAAGCCCTGATCAGTAGGAAACTCAGCAAATGGCCTTCATATTTTCTGCAAAATACCAGGTAAGATTCTTACTTGAGAAGGTTAGGGCAGGGGGAACTGAGGGAGCTTTGATGAGGAATAAAAAAATTTGGAATAGCTTCTGTAGAGAGTGAGTTAGTGAATTGATAACTGATAAAGGAAGTTTAGTAGGATTGCCTGGAAGCAGCGAGGGCCCAGTTGAGATTGTCATATCAATTTGTAGCAGACTCTGCCATCATGTTTTCATGATTTTTTCTAGCTTCATTCAGCAGAATATGAATAGAAACTTACACAGTAGACAGTGGGAGTATACCAAAGCTGAGGCTTGGCATGAGAAGATCTCTGATAGGATAAAGAGCAAAAGACTCAAGAGAAGGGGTAGGGTAGTGTTGATCTGGTTCATCAAGGGATAACAAAGGGGAAGAGAGGAGGTATAGCCAATGCCAGGGTGATGGCCTGGGAAGGAAATGTGGAGTGGGAGTATTGGAGGTTGTGCCAAAGATGAAGAACAGATATGGAGGCGGGGAGAAAGGGAGAAGGTTAAAAAGATAAAAGACTATGATTGGATAAAAGAATGTCAGTATTCATAAACATAGAAATGGAACACTTATGGGTGATTGCGAGTTCAAGGGTATGGCAGTCTCTCTTATAGCTGAAGGGACTTGGAGCAGTAGGTCATGGGAAATAAGTAAGGATTGAATGAGTTAAAATGTGTAAAGAACTTTGTGAACCTCAAAGCACTATATAAGTGATCTGTACAATGAAGATGATGATGTTCCAAGTATCAGAGAAAGATTTCTGCTTATATAAGTAATACAATGGCCCCAAGGCTCCAATTAGTGTTAGTTACTGCATAATAGATGCTCATCATTTTAGGGAGATATCTTCTCTTATAAATGAGCCTGGAATTTGTGTTTTCTTTCTTCTTTCCTAGCTCTGTTTTGGGTTTTCCAGTAGTGGGTCAATGTGTTCTATGTGTTTGTAGGTAATACTGGTACTCAGGCAGACAGAAGGGAACACAGCTGGAAATCCAGTTAAGCAAAAGGTATCTGCCTGATAGGCAGACACCTCAGGCATAGGCAATCAAGAGGTAGAAGCTAAATAAATCAGTTTGAGAAGAGCAAGCTGATGTCATCAAAAGTCCAAGAAGTCAAGACATCTTCAAGTATTTGAAGGGTTGTCTTGTAGAAGAGCTTTAGACTTGTTCTGTTTGGCTCCAGAAGGCAGACTGTCATCCTTCTTGTCCCCTCTGCCATGGAGGATGATGCAAAGATGATTTAGGATGGAATGTAAAGAGAAATGTTGGAAGAAGCAAAGCTATCCCAAAGAAGGTGTTTTGCCTTGGGAGGGAGTGGACTTCTCTCTCATTTAGGTCTTTAATCAAAGGTGGGATGACAAGTGGTTAGGTATGATGTAGAGGAAATTTTTTCAGCCTCCTTTTTCCAGGTATGGGTTTGACTCTGGGTTTTATTTGAGTCTCTGAGGTCTTTTGAACTCTAAAATTATGCAATTTTGGGTCAAGTCCAGAGATATCAACCAAGGCAGAAAGGTACTGATAAGTACCACATAGGTCTATGAAGAGTCCAAAATATTAGAGAGAGCTAGCAAGACAACTCAGTCATACTCAGAAGATAATATGAAAGTAGATCAGAGAATAAGCCACTTCTACCATTGGATCAGAATTTAAAACTTTTCTCATTTCTGTTATATACTCCTTGTTAGGTTTGGATACCTCTCCTGGATTACTACATTATTGTGGTAGATGGACTTGCAGAGCTCAATGAAACTATGAACTATGCCATGCAGGGTTCCCCAAGGTGGACAGGTCATAGTGGAGAGTTCTGACAAAAAGTGATCCACTGGAGAAGGAAATGGCAAACCATTCCAGTATCTTTGCCAAGTAAACCCCATGGACAGTAGAACATAAGCTTGGACAGGTTTCATGAGATAGCAGAAGACAGAAGGGCCTGCCATTCTATTGTCCATGGGATCATGAAGAGTCAAATATAACTGAACAATAACAAAAACCATGGGCACCGAGATATTGAGTACTGCTAGAAGGAGAACAGAAGTTTGCAAATGAATCCTCTTGATTGAGAATATAGGAGTTCGTAAGCATTTTGTTTAATAAACCTCCTCATTGGCTTCAGATCAATACATATCTATTTAGATTGAGGTTGTGTTCAAAGCAACAGCTTTTATTTGCTTAGTATAATGCCTGGAACATAGTAGGTGCTTAGTCAATGACTGCTGATAGAATCAACATTTTAGCTATGCGTAGACTGACAAGCCTGGCTATCAGCTCCCTCTTATTGAGGAAACCAAACAAGCTGTTTCCCAGCTGAGTTGCCTTCCATGGGAAGGATGGAAATGCATTTTTGGCATCTTTTAATTTTAAATGCATTTATAAAGATAGCACACAGCTCCCGGCCAGCCCACAGCATTTAATTTAATGAACTATTTTTTCTTTAGAAAAACACTTGGTTGCAAAGTACATTATATTAATTTTCATCAGAAATACCACAATTCTCCTTTCTCCAGAGAAGTAGGTTTTCACTTACTTTAACTAAAGACAAACACAATTTTTTGGCATGTTGAAAAACCGCCTCCTCTTTTTTATATTAGAAATACTGTGGTTTTTATTCTGTCACTTTGGAAAGTAAGAAAACCACACTTCTTCTCAGCCCAAACCATTTCCCACAAAATTGAATGATATCTTCTAGGCAAAATTTAAAGCACAATATGAATGGATAATAAAAACCAAGATTTCTTTTTTTGGGGGGTGAGGATTTTTCTCACAGTCCATTGTTGGCCCAGAATGCCCTGGAAACCACAGCAGTCTGATAGTAATTTTATGTCCCAAGGGCTCCATCTAAAATGAATTAAATGCACTAGGTCAGGCTGGAGCACTTATCAAAAGGAAATGTTTAATATCAAAGCTGAACTCGGTTACTTTGTGCCATTTCAGACTACAATAACTGGACCCTTGCTATGTAAGGAGCCAGTGAGTGCCCACTGGGTATCATAAGGGAATGAATGGACATCACAGGTCCAAAGAGTATGTTCTATTTGTTGAGAACTAATGATAATAAAAAACATTTATATGACACCAACTATTTGATGGGTATTGTGCTAAAAAGTACTAGACAAATATCTCGTTTGATTTTCACAACAACTCTGGGAGGGAGATGCTATTAACTTCCACATTTTATAGATGAAGAAACTGAAGCAAACGGGCTTGGTAACTTGCTTCATACAGGTAGTATCTAAGATCACATTTGAACTCAGGTATTCTTGACTCCAGACTCAGACATCTATCTCCTGCCCCACCCACCTGAGCCTTTAGTAAAACTCTGCACCAGAGTGTGACTGAATATTACAATAAAACCAAAGAACCTTAGAACCATTAGATCTAGAGATGGAAGAAAACTCAGAAGTCATTTAATCTAATCCCATTTTTATAGGTGAGGGAGAGAATAGAGGCCAATAGACTTAATGACTTACCCAAGGTTCAATTCAATTCAATTCAACTCAATTCAAAAGCAATGCTTTCAATTCAACAAGGACTTATTAAGCACTTAGTACCTAACCAATCTCTAAAAACTCATTTTGTGCTTTTGTTTGTTCATCTATAAAATGGGGATGATGATAGGGGTTACCTCCCAGGGTTATTATGAAGATCACCTGAAAGTAACACATGTAAAGTATTTTGCAAACTTTAAAGGACAACAGAAATGTTGATGATGATGATGGTGATGGCGGTGATGATGATGATGAAGATGATTGTGGTTGATTCATCATAGCGATCAGACTTAGAGAATCTCAGAATTGGAATCAATCTCGGTAAATGCTTTATAGCATTCGAATTTCCTAATTTAGTCATCTTGTCAAAACAGGACAGGAGGCCAATGGCATCCTGATGAAGCTCCCTTGCTCTGTTTGATTTTTTCCAACGAGAAGATTCTTAACATCCGTGTGTGTGTGTGTGTGTGTGTGTGTGTGTGTGTGTGTATGTGTGCTCAATGGACCCCTTTTGCAGTTTGGTGAAGTCTATGGACCCTGTCTTTAGAGTAATGTTTTTAAGTAATCAAAAGGAAAATGTTAAATTTCACTTAGACTTTGGTGGAAAGAAATAAGCATTTTTTTGTAACCTGAGTTCAAAGACCCCCTGAAATCATGTACTCCAGACTGAGAAAGGGGAGGAAAGGGAACAAACATTTATTTAGTATTTACAATGTGTTAGGAACTATGCTAAGCACATTACAAATATCTCACTTCATCCCCACAATACCCTGGAAGGTTACAGCTATTATTCTCTCTATTTTACAGTTGAGGAAATTGAGGCAGACAAAGATTAAGTGAGTTGAGCAGGGACACACAGTCCTAGTCTGAGGTGGGATTTGAATTCAGGTCTTCCTGACTGCAGGTCCAGTGCCCTCTCTACTGTCACTTAGCTGCTTCAAGAATCTCTGTTCTAGATGTTAACCACCTAGTTGTTTTCCTGCATTTTTCATAATTTTCTCGGGAATTCAGATTAAGCTCTGGTCTATGGTTTTCATGCTCAATTCTCTCCCCTCTTTTCGAAAACCATGATATTTTTCTCTGCTTAAATCCTGCAATGATGCATCTGGTCTTCTTGATTTTTCTCCCCTGAGGCAATTGGGGTTAAGTGACTTGCCCAGAGTCACACAGCTTGCAAGGGTCAGGTGCCCAAGGCTGGATTTGAAGTCAGGTCCTCCTGACTCCAGGGCTAGTGCTCTGTCCACTCCACTACATAGCTACCCCTTTTCATGATCTTTCAAATATTATTGACAATGGGCAAGCAATGGCATTCTTTCAGTAGCTGAAGATGCAGTTCATCTGGACTAGGTGACTTCAATTCTTCCAGGGCAACTAGGTGAATACCTAGCTTAATATTGCCTTAATATTCTCTTAGTATTGTCTCCCTCATCCTGGGTATTCATTCTCTCTTGGCCATTTTTGTTTGGAATGTCCAGTTCAAAAGCTATTCTGCTTGGCAGAATCAGACTGTGAACTGAGCTGAGACCTCCTGTTATTGATTGCTAGGGATTATCCTACTACCTGGGCATACCAAGCAGCAATTTAATCCCTAATTCCATTATCCTTTTTCCTCAACCCTCAAACCTTCCAAACCAACCCTGTTGGTATTCCTTCTCAGCCTCATCTTTGTGAAGGTTGGAAGTTCAATTCCGTGTGGACGGTCTCGGGCGGGTAAAGGTGGGAGCTTCTAAATCTTAGAGTTCTTACGAGGCCCCCCAGGAAAACAGCAGGGAATCGAGAAGGTCAGACCGAGCTAGCTCAGCTAGCTCGGGTATTTCTGCCTCTTCCCGGGAGATACGTGATGGGTGGAGCCTCCCTGCTCTTGAGGCTGTCCCGGATTGGACACACCTGTTGTCTCCTAACAGGCTCGATATTGATATGTAAACTACGCGACAGAGGGCATAAGTAGGTCCAGGAAAGCCCGAAAAAGCCTTTTGGGCGGAGGGCCATGTGTGAGCTTACTAGGCTCCCCATTTTCCTCTCTCTTCTCTCCCCTCCCCCTCTCTCCCCACTTACACTTCTACTCCCAATCTCTTGTTGTAAGATCTTTGCCTCCTTGGGAGATTCTCTCTCTCCCTCCTAAGGAAGAATCCCCTGCACTTGTAACCGAGACCCTGAAATAAAGCTCAACCCTTGTTCGACTCTGGAACGTCCTTTCTCTCATACGCGCACCCGGCGTGGCCAGCCGAAGACCTCGGGAGGTGAGGTAAGAAAGACTCGGGTAGCCCACAGGCCTCTAGGTCTGGCAATCTTCTTCTCAGTATTGGGGCTTTCAATTCTATTTTTAATGGACTATTTTCTTTCCCTCTCATTACTTCCATTTCCCCACATATCTTTAAGAAATAACAAAACAAAACTGGAAACTAATTTAATTAGGTAGTTGCTGAACAAATTATCATATAGGAAGACTTTCATGAATTAGTGCAGAGTGAAGTGAGTGGAATCAGAACAATTTATGCAATAATAATAATATTTGAAAGATGAATAATAATTTTGAAAGACAAAGAACCGGTCCACTATAATTGTAGAGAATGGATCATGAAGTGTATGAACCTCCACCTAAGAGAAAACTGGCAGAATGACCATGCAGAATGACATGTCTAGATCAACATGACAATTTGTTTGACTTGACTATGCAAATCTGTTAAAAAAAGGTTTTTTTTCTTTTCAGTAGGAAGGGTAGGTAAGAGGGAGAGGAAAGAAATTCTTGCTGATTAAAAAAAATAAAAATAAAATCTCAGGTCCTCTCCTACCTGGTACTGAGATGATGAAGCCATGGATATACAGGCCTGATGTTGCTTCAGGTACTTTTGGGTATATTATATGATTTTAGGTAAAGGAATATTAGACACAAACAAGGCTATGACCTTCTGAGCTATCAAAGGCCAATACAATACAAGAGGTCTAGAAATTGGAATTCATGAAGGAGATTGTGGGCGACTGAGCCCTCGGAGGATCAACATTCTGAGTCATTCTTCGACCCATCCTGGTGGTGGACCAATACTGAGATGCTGCAAACAAGGGAACAACTTTGCCCATCTGCTAGACTACAATTGGAAGTGAACTTTCCTGTATTCCATCCTTCCTCTTTCGTGCCCCTAGCTTCTCATCCTGAAGTCTTATTCCTGCCATGGCGTTCACATACTGGAAGTACCATTGACTCTTGTGGCCCCTTCCTCTGATTGGGTGGCTCCATAAAATACATTAAGTGAGGGTCATCAGGACAGCCATGTTTCATTCCTTTCCAGGTTCACACCAGACTTCCTCCCTAATTTTCCCATGCTCAATATCTTTGCCTCCTTTCTTCCATTTTCTGTTTTCTTTTATGGTTTTTTCCTTCATTAGAATGTAAAATCCTCAAGAGCACATATTGTCTTTTTTTCTACTTATAATTTTGTATTTCCAGTGTTTAGATCATTACCTGGCATATGGCAAGTGCTTAATAAATGCTTGTTGACTAACGAGCTGTTACTTATTCCCATTTTTTATTTCTCATCCTTTGCTCAAGGGATTCCCTCTATTGAGAATAGGCTCCCTTCTTCCCTCCAAGCCATAAAATCCCAGCTGTCTTCGATGCCTATGCTGGGTGCTACTTTCCACATGATACCTTTACTGGTGCCTTCCTCTCCCCATTTATTAACGCTGTAACTGCCTTGAAATTTCTTTTCATTTACTTCATAGAATCATCAATTTAGAAATGGAAAAATATGTCAGACACCATAGAAAAACGCCTGCATTTTATAGATGATTGACTGAGCCTCTAGAAGGTCACAGTTCCAAGGTCATAGGTAGCCAGTGGAAGAACTGGGATTTGAACATATATCCAACACTCTTTTTACTTTAAGGAACTGACTCCCTTGCCAACCCTTTATCCCATTGTAAAATATAAATCTGGTGGGATTGGCAATTGCTTCATTTCTGTCTTTGTTTATCCAACCAAGTACAAGGCTTGGAACAGAGTAGGTGCTTAAGAAAAGTTCATTGAATTGAATTCAGCCTGCTTAGTTTTGAGTCTTCATTCTTCTGTGGCATTTCGCTGCCATTAGAAATTGGCCTAATCCTTTCATATACCAATTTCATCACTTCTGTTGGCTGAATGCACACACACACACACACACACACACACACACACACACACACACACACACACACACACACAAAACTATCCTATGGGAAGAAATTCAGCTGGGTTTAAAATTCCCAGAGTGACCCTTTGCCAAGAGTGTTTCTGTACCTTTACTTAGCTATTCATTTACATCTAGTAACAGATAATTTATGACATCAGGTATGGGGACATTTAGGACGGAATGTTCCCTAAGGAAATATTAAAAAAATGTTTCGAGACATTCCATGGAAGGATTTCCTCTCATGTGTACAAGATTGGATTCGATGAGTTCAATTTATTCCCACTCATTTTTATAGCAGGCTGTTAAAGAGGAACAGGATTTATTGAACATAAATATATATATATTTATATATAATATGTATATATATATTCAGAAGAGTATATGTGATGGAAAATCCCAAATTTCCCACTTGTTATCATAAAAATCCATTGGAAACGTGGGATGATTTGAGTGGCTGTCTCTCAAACTAATCTCCCATGAACTTGCAGGCAGGATCACTGATGGCTGGAATTGTGTTCTGTTCCAGATATATGAATTTACTTCTTTTGACTGCTACTCATTTGCTTGTGATCTTATGTAAATGTGCTTTAATTCCTCCTTTCTAAAACTAGATAAAACTTTGGGGAAAAGATTCACAACATATCCTACAGTTTGATAGGTTTGTTATAGTTGGGTATAGGCTAGAATGTTATTTTCCTTTCAGGTATATGTTATAATATGGCTATTGAGGTGTCTTCCACCTCTAAATTCTTTGATTCTAATAAATAGAAGGTGAAACCATAGTCAATCTACTTATACCCTCAAATATATATCATTCTCTGAGAGGTGGGTAGTTGAGCTGAAGAGGCAGGAAGGCAGTAACTTCAGCCAACTGTCTGAACAAGGGCCCTCACTGATCTCCCACTTTCTAGCTGTGTGTAGAAAATAGGGGGGGAAAAGGATGGTGAGATCTGGTCCCTTAGAATTGATGTTCAATAGTAGTTCTTATACTGTCACTACAGAATTGATTTTAGTGGCTCGATGAAGAATGAGAAAGCCACAGAAGACAACTTTGTATCTTCTGCCCTAATGAAAGTCCAGGGGTAGGGTGGGGAAAGGAATGGGGTTTGCTGTTTCCAGGGGACTCTTTCCATGTTTCTGCTTCCTTGCAATGTTGTATTCTGTATGTTGTTGGCAGACTTATAACTAGGAATGTATGAATCAAGACAAGTACTAAAAGCTATATTATGGCAAATTATATGGTGTATTTAAGCATGACATGTACCATTGATTCATTGGGGAAGGAAAAAATAAGATGGGGTGAGGAACAGTAGAGGCAAAGTTTATTCCAGCTTGCCATGTAGTACCTGTAATTTCAGCTAATTATATTTTCTAAATAGTTGGTATCTTTGTTTCTCCAAATTTGTCTTTATGGGACAAAGCTTCAGTTACTATTGGATAAGTTCAGTCACTGGGGACCAGGTGTTTGGGTTATGCTTAAAACTACTGGAGGTCCTATCATTACTCTTAAGGAGAAAGGAGGCATGGCCATCACCATCACTAACATTTCTGCTTTAGCTCCTTGTGATGATTATGGTGGAGAAGCATGAATGAGAGAATTAAATAGACAAGTGTTACCTAGGATTAGAGGTTTTTGTGGGGCTATGCAAGAAATATTAGATTTGGAGTCAAATGGGACCATTAGGCGGTACAGTGAGTAGAGTGCCAAGCATATATGTTTTCTTTTTTTCTTCCTGTTTACATTTTTATACTTCTCTTGAGTCTTATATTTGAAGCATTGGATTTTCTGTTCAGCTTTGGGCTTTTCATTAGAAATGTTTGAAAGTCCTCTACTTCATTGAATGTCCATTTCTCCCTAGAAATATTATGCTTAGATTTGCTGGGTAGTTGATTCTTGGTTGTATTCTAAGTTCCTTTGCCTTCTAGAATTCTAAGACCTCAGATCTTTTAATGTAGAAGCTGCTAAATCCTGTTTAATCCTGACTGCAACTCCTTGATATTTGAATAGTTTCTTTTTGTCTGCCTGCAGTATTTTCTCCTTGACATAAGAATTCTGGAATTTGGCTATAATATTTCTGGGAACTTTCATTTTGGGATGTCTTTGGGAGGTGATTGGTGGATTCTTTCCATGACTATTTTATCCTCTGGTTTCAGGATAGTAGGGCAGTTTTTCTTGGTAATTTCTTGAAAGATGTTATCCAGGATCTTTTTTTTTTTTGATCATGGCTTTTAGGTGGACCAATAGTTCTTAAATCTCTCTCCTTCATCTATTTTTTTCAGGTCAGTTGTTTTCCCAATGAGATATTTTATATTTTCTGCTATTTTTTCACTCTTTTTATTTTGATTGGTTCTCGAGTCTCATAGTCATTAGCTTCTACTTGCCTAATTCTAATTTTTAAGGAATTATTTTCTTTAGTTAGCTTTTGTATCTCCTTTTCCATTTGACCAATTCTATGTTTAAAATTTTTTTTTCTTCAATGGATTTTTGTACCTTTTCCCCCATTTGGTCAAATCTACTTTTTATGGAGTTGTTTTCTTTTTACAAACTGTTGTCTCTTTTTTCATGATACTGTTGAATAACTTTGATTTCTTTTCCGATTTTTCTTCTATTTCTCTTACTTGATTTTGAAAATCTTTTTTGAGCTCTTCCAGGAAGACTCTTTGGGACTGAGACCAATTCATACTTCTTGTTGAGGTATCATATGTAGATGTTTTGACATTGATGTTCTGTTCTGAATTTGTATTTTGATCTTTTTATTGCCATAGTAGATTTCTATTGTCAGAGCTTTGCTTGTTTGCACATTGTCCAACCCATTTTGTGACTTTTAAAGCTTAGCTTTGTTCCTGGAGTACAGGGGACACTGTCCAAAGCTTCTTGCTCCAGGAGAGTGGGAAAGGTCTGGTCACTGGCTTTCTTTGCTGGACCTCTAAAGCTGGTGACTCCTAGCTGTGCTGGGGTGACTCAGCTTTGTCTAGCTGACTGGGCCCAGGACTCCTGGGCCTGCCAGGCCTGACCACTAGTCTGATGCGTCAGCACTAGAGCCCTCACTTTTGGCCCTGACCCAAGACTTCAGGGTTTCAGTTACTGCACTGTGCTGAAGCTAGAGGACTCCCACTGGCTTGCTCAGAAAGCACCACTGCTGGTCTGTGCTCTCCTTTTACATAAGTGAGACAGACCTTTCCTGCAGTCCTTCTAACTTATCTTGGACTAGAAGATTTTTCACCCCATCCTTTTGTGGGTTCATTTGCTTTCAGAAGCATGATTTAAAGTTCCTTCCAAGGAAACTGGGGAGAGCTTAGGAAATTTCCTGCCTTTTCTCCACTATCTTCCATCTCAAGACTTCTGATGGAGAAGGGTAGGAGAGTCCTAGCAGCATGATTCTCCAGACAAGTGATGTAGTAGAATGTAAGCTCTTCGAGGGCAGGAACTATTTAACTATTGTCTTTAGTCATTAAATGCTTATACAGTGATTGGTTTCTTTCACTACAGTATGTTCCTGAATAAATCCACCAGGGTGAGCACGACATAGCTCTCACCATGACCATAACCTCCAAAATCTTAAATTCTTGACATTCCCTTTTCTTCTCATGATCTCCTTTTTTCCTTCTACCTCATGCCTCCTAAACCTATTCTTAGAAAGACGATCTGGTGTAATGGCATGGCAAGGACCTGAAGTCTGGTATTTGAATCTTGTTTCTGAAGTGACCAGCAGTGTGATTTTAGGTAGATTGAATGGTCTCTCTAAGCCTCAGTTTCCTCACATGTAAAATGGAGATAATTGTAGCACTTACCTGAAAGAGTTATTATGAGGCTCAAACCATCTCATATAGGTAAAATGCTTTGCAAACTCTAAACATGTAACATGTATTAGTTATTATTTTCAAATTTATGCTTTAGAACCACTCCATATCGTTATCTGCCCATTTGTCCTTTCATACATTCTCTGAGAAAGAGTGGTCCATTTCCTTGTCCATAGTCCTGGAATGTAAGATGGGCTGGATGTTATAAGGTCAGAAAGTATGTCAGTAGAGCTTGTAAAATCTAACTTTCTAACTAGTGGTCTAAAGATTCATACTTTGAGGACCTGGTTTCAAATCCCTACTCTGTCACTTTTTACTTGGGTGACCTTGGAAGGAAGGTTGATTTCAAGTGATGAAAAGCAGCATCCTGCAGTTGCTCTTAATTGACTTGGGGCCTAAGAGATGAGTAAGCATTCTATAGGTTAATAAAGACATTGGTGGTATACTGTGAACTATTGCAAAGAGATGTGAGAATGCAACGTATTTGGAATGAGAGTGGGGGACAAGAGTTCTTCAGCTTGATTGGAGTATAGAGAAGAAAATGAATTAAACCTGGAAAAATAAGATCGAATCATATTGTTTAAGGTCCTGAACGCCAGGCAGATTAGTCTGAACTTTATTTGAGGAGCAGTAGGGAGTCACTGAACTCTTTTGAGGAGAGGTATGGCATGACCAAAAAATCAGAGGATGTTTAATGGGGGAAAGATCTTAGAGATCATTTAATCCAATACATTCATTTTACAGAAAAAAGTGAAGGAAAGAGACTTTCCCAATGTCACAGAGGTTATAAGAACAGAGAAGGATGTAATATGTAGAGTAAGTATTGCTAAACATTTTTGATCCATTAATTTGACTGAGGTGGAATGGGCAAGACTCAACAAGTGAGTAGATAGGGGGAGAGACGGAAGTGCTAAAAATAACTTCCAATATGTGAATGTGGGAGAGATTGAATGTTGGTGCCATAGACAGAAACAACAAAACTTGAGAGAAGTCTGGGCTGAAAATCATAGGAAGAACACTCGATTTGGAGTCGGAGAATTTGGGTGTCTATCGCAATCCTGCTCTTTGGGTAAACCTCTTAACCCTTTTGTGCCTCTGTTTCCCTATCTATAAAATGAGAGATTTGGAATATATCTTTATCTATGTCTATATCTATATGTGTATCTATAGATATATACATGCCTACACATAGATTTATGTATATGTGTGCATATGTGTGTGTGTGTGTGTGTGTGTGTGTGTGTGTGTGTGTGTGTGTGTGTGTGTCTTGTGGTCCCTTTCAGCTCTAAATATCCTATTAAGCTCACTATGGGGCTTGTTCAATTTGAAGGGTCAGTGAAACTTAGAGATGGATTATCCCAGGGGATGGAAACCTGCGACCTCGAGGCCACATGTGGCCCTCTACATCCTCAAGTGCGATTCTTTTTTTTTTTAATTAAATTTATTTATTTAACTTTTAACATTCATTTTCACAAAATTTTGGGTTACAAATTTTCTCCCCTTTTATCCCCTCCCCCCCCAAACTCCAAGCATTCTAATTACCCCTATGACCAATCTGCTCTCTCTTCTATCATCCCTCTCTGCCCTTGTCTCCGTCTTCTCTTTTGTCCTGTAGGGCCAGATAGCTTTCTATACCCCTTTACCTGTATTTCTTATTTCCTAGTGGCAAGAACATTATTCGACAGTTGATCCTAACACTTTGAGTTCCAACATCTTTAGCTCCCTCCCTCTCCACCCCTTCCCTTTGGAAGGCAAGCAATTCAACATAGGCCAAATCTGTGTAGTTTTGCAAATGGCTTCCATAATAGTTGTGTTGTATAGGACTAACTATATTTCCCTCCATCCTATCCTGTCCCCCATTACTTCTATTCTCTTTTGATCCTATCCCTCCCCATGAGTGTTGGGACTGGAAGCTCAATTCCGTGTGGACAGTCTTGGGCAGGTAAAAGTGGGACTTCTAAATCTTAGAGTCTTACGAGGCCCTCCATGAACAGCGGGGGTTCGAGAAGGTCAGACTGAGCTAGCTCGGCTAGCTCGGGTATTTCCGCCTCTCCCCCAGAGATACCTGATGGGTGGAGTCTCCCTGCCCTCGAGGTCATCCCGGATTGGAGCACACCTAGTTACCTAACAGCATGGTATTGAGATGCAAACTGTGTGGCTGAAGATTAAGTAGGATTAAGGAAGCCAGAAAGCTCTCTTTTAGCACGTGTGGAGCCAAAGAGAAAAGTAGGGCTCCGCTTCTTTTCTTTCCTCTCTCCCCTCCCCCTCTCTCCCCGCTTGTACTTCTACTTCCAATCCCTTAAGCTTAGCCTCCTTAGGAAATCTCCCCCTCTTCCTCCTAAGGAAGATCTCTCCCTGCACTTGTAACCGATTCCCTGGAATAAAGCTCAACCCCTGTTCGACCCTGGAACGTCCTTTCTCTCATATGTGCATCCGGCGTGGCCAGCCGAAGACCTGGGACAGGTAGGAAAGACTCGGGTAGCCCAATACAGGCCTCTAGGCTTGGCACATGAGTGTCAACCTTGAATTGCCTCTCCTCCCCATGCCCTCCCTTCTATCATCCCCCCCACCCTGCTTATCCCCTTATCCCCCACTTTCCTGTATTGTGAGATAGGTTTTCATACCAAAATGAGTGCGCATTTTATTCTTTCCTTTAGTGGAATGTGATGAGAGTAGACTTCATGTTTTTCTCTCATCTCCCCTCTTTATCCCTCCACTAATGAGTCTTTTGCTTGCCTCTTTTATGAGAGATAATTTGCTCCATTCAATTTCTCCCTTTCTCCTCTCAATATATTTCTCTCTCACTGCTTGATTTCATTTTTTATTTTAAGATATGATCCCATCCTCTTCAATTCACTCTGTGCACTCTGTCTCTATGTATGTGTGTGTGTGTGCATGTGTGTGCATGTGTAATCCCACCCAGTACCCAGATACTGAAATGTTTCAAGAGTTACAAATATTGTCTTTCCATGTAGGAATGTAAACAGTTCAACTTTAGTAAGTCCCTTATGACTTCTCTTTGCTGTTCACCTTTTCATGCTTCTCTTCATTCTTGTGTTTGAAAGTCAAATTTTCTTTTCAGCTCTGGTCTTTTCATCAAGAATACTTGAAAATCCTCTATTTCATTGAAAGACCAATATTTCCCCTGAAGTATTATACTCAGTTTTGCTGGATAGGTGATTCTTGGTTTTAGTCCTAGTACCTTTGACTTCTGAAATATCCTGTTCCATGCCCTTCGATCCCTTAATGTAGAGGCTGCTAGATCTTGTGTTATCCTGTGCCAAGCCTAGAGGCCTGTATTGGGCTACCCGAGTCTTTCTTACCTCACCTCCCGAGGTCTTCGGCTGGCCACGCCGGATGCACGTATGAGAGAAAGGACGTTCCAGAGTCAAACAGGGGTTGAGCTTTATTACAGGGTTTCGGTTACAAGAGCAGGGGACTCTTCTTTCTTAGGAGGAAGAGGGGGAGATTTCCTAAGGAGGCTAAGCTTAAGGGATTGGAAGTAGAAGTACAAGTGGGGAGAGAGGGGGAGGGGAGAGAGAAAAGAAAAGAAGCGGAGCCCTACTTTTCTCTTTGGCTCCACACGTGCTAAGAGAGCTTTTAGGCTTCCTCAATCCTACTTAATCTTCAGCCACACAGTTTGCATCTCAATACCGTGCTGTTAGGTAACTAGGTGTGCTCCAATCCGGGATGACCTCGAGGGCAGGGAGACTCCACCCATCAGGTATCTCTGGGGGAGAGGCGGAAATACCCGAGCTAGCCGAGCTAGCTCAGTCTGACCTTCTCGAACCCCCGCTGTTCATGGAGGGCCTCGTAAGACTCTAAGATTTAGAAGTCCCACTTTTACCTGCCCGAGACTGTCCACACGGAATTGAGCTTCCAGTCCCAACAATCCTGATTGTATTTCCACAATACTTGAATTATTTCTTTCTAGCTGCTTGCAATATTTTCTCCTTGACCTGGGAACTCTGGAATTTGGCCACAATGTTCCTAGGAGTTTCTCTTTTTGGATCTCTTTCAGGCGGTGTTCTGTGGATTCCTTGAATATTTATTTTGCCCTCTGGTTCTAGAATCTCAGGGCAGTTTTCCTTGATAATTTCATGAAAGATGATGTCTAGGCTCTTCTTTTGATCATGGCTTTCAGGTCGTCCCATAATTTTTAAATTGTCTCTCCTGGATCTATTTTCCAGGTCTGTTGTTTTTCCAATGAGATATTTCACATTATCTTCCATTTTTCCATTCTTCTCTCTTTGTTCTGTGATTTCTTGGTTTTGAAAAAAGTTGTTAGCCTCCATCTGTGCCATTCTAATTTTGAAAGAACTATTTTCTTCAGTGAGCTTTTGAATCTCCTTTTCCATTTGGCTAATTCTGCTTTTGAAAGCATTCTTCTCCTCATTGGCTTTTTGAACCTCTTTTGCCAATTGAGTTAGGCTAGTTTTCAAGGTGTTAATTTCTTCAACATTTTTTTGGGTCTCCTTTAGCAGGGAACTGATCTGCTTTTCATGCTTTTCTTTCATCGCTCTCATTTCTCTTCCCAGCTTTTCCTCCACCTCTCTAACTTGATTTTCAAAATTATTTTTGAGCTCTTCCATGGCCTGAGCCCATTGGGTGGGTTGGGACACAGAAGCCTTGATTTCTGTGTCTTTGCCTGATGGTAAGCATTGTTCTTCCTCATCAGAAAGGAAGGGAGGAAATGCCTGTTCTCCAAGAAAGTAGCCTTCTATAGTCTTATTTCTTTTCCCTTTTCTGGGCATTTTCCCAGCCAGTGACTTGACCTCTGAATATTCTCCTCACACCCACCTCGCCTCCTGATCCTCCCAGCCAAAGTCTGGGGTCTGAGATTCAAATGCTGCTTCCAGCCTTGGGGCTTTTGGAGGGAACAGGGCTGCTATTCAGTATGAGATTATGTTCAGGTGGTCAGGTCGGGGCAGGGCTGCCTCTCAGGCTCAGTTCCCTCAGGGGGTTTATGCACAGACCTTCCACAATGGATCCAGGCTCCCGCCCGCTTGGGGAGCCCCAGTCTGCCGCTGCCTCTCAGCTTCTACCTCCCGGGGGGGGCCTGAATTATGGGGGCACCCCACTCCTCTCTCGACCCGCCGAAGAGACTCTCTCACAGACCCCCGTCACCTGTGGGTGGAGGGACTTATGCGGCCACTGGAGATCCCGTCCCTGAAGCCCGCTCGGATCTTTTCCTCTCGGTGCCGGGCCACAGCAGGGCTGCACTCAGCTCCCAGTCCCAGCGCCTAGTCCGCAGCGCGAAGGACCCCCTGCGGGAGGTTTGCAGGTCTCTCCGGAACAGAAATCTTCCTCGCTCCAATGTTCCGTTACTTCTGGGTGCAGAATTCGCCGTGAGTTACTTCCTTGTAGCCGTTCTATGTGTTGTGGGTTCAGAGCTATATGTATGTGCATCTTTCTACTCCGCCATCTTGGCTCCGCCTCAGGTGTGATTCTTTGACTGAATCCAAGCTTTCCAGAACAAGTCCCCTCCAAAAAAGGATTTGTTCTGTAAGACTTGGACTCAATAAAAAGGCCACATCCAAGGACCATGTGACCTTGAGGCTGCAGGTTCCCCACCCCTCAGACTAACCTATTTAATCATGTCTGACTCTTTGTGACTGTATAGGGTTTTCTTGCCAGAGAAACTGGAGTGGTTTATCATTTCCTTCTCTAGTGGATTAGGTACAGAGGTTATGACTTGCCCGAGGTCACATAACTAATGAGGTTCTGATGTTAGATTTGAATTCAGGTCTTCCTGACTCTAGGTAGAGTACTCTCTCCACTGAAAAGTCATCTAATTGCCTCCAGGGCTATCCTAGAGACAGTTATTAGAAATGAGGGTCTGTAGGGCTGAAGGTCAAGGTTTTAGCTTCATCTGTGTGCACAAAGTGATTTAAAAAATTCATCCCTCAACCCCTTGTCATTACCTGAATCAAGGAGGTATGAGAGATGAGGTATGTTAGGGATATTGGTGAAGAGCGGATGGACTAATTCCCTTCCTACTGGGGTATTGAGGGTGGCAGATACTGACAAGATAAAGAGTATAATAAAGGACAGAAAAGGCCCAAATCCTGGTTCAGGAATAGACCCCACATGTGCAAGCCAGAACTCAGGAACCCATCTCTTTACTTTCTATGTTGTTTTTACTAAAGGGAAGGTGAAGTCCTGCAAACAGGATATGTAACTCGAATGCCTTCCCTTTGTTAATTGACAAGCTGCTGCTTACTCCTGGGATCACCCAAGCTTGATCTTTATTGGTATTTATGCTAATCAGGCTCTGAGATTCCAAGGAACATACACCAAAGCCTTCCCTAAGTCGATCCAACTGGAGAGTTTTTTTTTTTTTTACTAGAATATAATCTGATTTAGTGGATCTACTCACTCAAACAAAAAGGATGCTTATAGAGATTAGCAACTGAAATCTCCATATGGGATGTCTCCCCCTATCAAAACATAATCTCTTTAAGCAAGAGTCCTCTCATTATATATTCTCATTATTTACCATAGTGCTTTCCACATAGTAAGCATTCCATAAATTTTTAAAAAAAATTCATTCATATATAAACTCTCTGCTTCATTACTATCCTAGGTCCATTTTTTAACCTGTTGGTTGGTTGTACTTCATTCTCAAAGGGGACCAAAATGACATCTCTATGTTAGAGTTTAATTATAGTGTCCTGGACTGTGACTGAGCAGACTAATATAAGCTCAGAAGGCTCTACCACAACTCAGGCACAAACAATTCATGTTGAATGTTTGGGGTGGATTTTCCAAATTTGTATATTTCACATTTCTTTCAAGCTACTTCAATTCTACTTTGCTCATAGAGTACAGCACCTTCTTTGATGAGGGCATGCCATGCTGGATGGTCCTGTGCCAGTGTCTCATATCATGCAATCAATTCCAAATTCTTCAGAGAGACCTTGTGAGTGTCCTTGTATCACATCTTCGGACCAGGATGTTTTGTGGTTATGAGAGAAGCAAAGTCATGTGTACAAGAAGATAGATCATATAACATGAGTTCCAATTGTAGGCTAGTTCTACATGACCCTTTGATGTCAAGTGTTATGAAAATTTGTACAAACATTAGCAAAGTAAATTGTACTGTTTTAGAAATGTTATCAGTCTTAGGGTATATAGAGAAACTTAAGCACAAGAGTTGTCAGAATTCTTTCTTTTTTTGTTTTTGGGTAGAGCCTGCACTCTTGGACATTGACCAGTCCAGCTATGTGTCCTTCCTCTGGCTGAAGGTAACCCATCTAACCATCATGCAGCCAAAACATTTTCCAAGGACTGCATTCTCAGAGAAAGAGCCAGCATCTTTGGATGAGGCAATTTTGATTCAGGATCTTCAAGCTATTTTGGGGAGTTCAAGGGTTACAACTGATCAGGAGTCAGATCACGTTGAGGGGTCAAGAGCTGTGAATTGGATGGGGAAGGATCAGAAAACAATTATGCATTGTCTTTTGTTGAATGAAAATAAATTTAATGAAAACTTTTACATTCTTCATATCCTTTGGAAAAATTTCTATTTTATTAGATAATAAGTTTATCAATTCTTAATCCCCAGGGGAAATTCTTAAAAACTTCTAGCTACTACTTTTCCATTAAAGGGCTGTAACTCTTGATATGTGTGGGGGACATTTTTAACCAAAGCTTAAAATGACTATGTAGTCAGAGGAGGATGAACTTATTTGGCAAAAGAAACTAATACAAAAGCATTCTTAAAAATGTGATAAGGTCATTTGGAATACAGCCTCTTCTTAGACAAGGTTTGCATTATTTGTCTTCTTATGATTCCATTTGAGCAATATTGTTTGTCAGCTTTGGCTTGTGACATTAAAAAAATTTAAATCTGCAGGACTCCTGCTTGCTTAGGTACTTTTCTTCTGGGCATATTTCTACCAATAAGAATAAGTTTGAAAGGAATGCAAAAACTCACTGCTATTCATTTCTATATATCACACATCTTACTTCAATGGGCTGAGCTGTCCCTACACTGAATTTGGTCCTAATTAGTTAAGTGTTGCAGTAGATAGAGCATCGGACCTGGAGTGAAGAAAGCTTGAGTTCAAATCTAGCCATACACTCTTATTAGCTATGTGACCTTGGACAAGTGATTTCAGCTTTGTCTGCCTTAGTTTCCTCAATGGTTAAATGGGGATAAGAGGATTTAACTATCCCAGGAATGTTTCGAGGATTAGATGATTTGTAAAGTACTTAACATAGGGCCTGGTACATAGCAGGCCCTTAATAAATCATTGTCCTTTCCCCTTTCCCTTCCCCTAAGCCCTTAACAGTGGAGACATCACATAAAATCAAGTCAGTCTATGGATGAGTGTCTCTCATTTTGGTTTGGTTGATCCTGGAAAGACAAATATAATCTGCAATCAGATCTATAAATGGGATGTCATGACTGCTAGTTCATTTAGCCATTCTCCAGGAAAAGAATCCAAGGAATGTTGCCACATTCCTTGCTGCTGCCCCTCCTTTTTCTCCAACTGGAATGATGGCCTGCCCTCAGACCATCTTTCAGAAATCAGCCTGAGCTTTCTAGGAGAGTTAGTTCATTCTATTTTGGTCCTCCTCTCTGGGATGGATGGGGTATAAAATCTGGGAACCCTCTTGAACTCTCCTTCTCACTTGAGACAATAAACCTTTCATTATCTCTTTGCCCAGTAGCCTCTGGCTGCTTCCTATCCTTGATTCTAGAAAGTACCCTTACTCTAGCCTAGGCCTCCATTGTCTGTTGTTGTCTCACCTCAACATATGGTTCCCTGACAGGGAATGGAACCTGAGCCATGGTGGTAAGAGTGCCAAATCCTAATATGCTGAGGTCAGGGAATCATATGTTGAGGTTTGGGGTATTTGGGACCCCAAAATACCAACACCTCAGGTCCTGCCCAAATGAATTTGACCCAAGCCTTCTTTTAGCCAAAGAAAAACAAAGTTCATTAAAGATTTTCCATATTGGGTTGACTCTTAAGAAGCCTCATCATTTGTGGTGCTTGTATTGATAAGTGGGCCAGACAGAATCTGAACTAGACTGAATATGAGCCAGATTGAATATGAATGCCTTTATGAAGGCAAGGTGATGGTGGTTGTCCTTCGTTCTCAAAGAGGACCAAAATAACATCACCCTGATAAAGTCAAGTTTCAGTGTCTGACTGTGGCCAATCAGAACAATATTAGCTCAGAATGCTCTACTACAGATGGGGCACAGATAGCCCATGTGAACCTATGAGGTGGTTACTCCAAACTTGCACATCCTACATTTCCTTTGTGCTGTCTCAATTCTGTTTTCCTCATAGAGCACAGCATCTTTTCTAATGTGGGCACGCCATGCTGAGTGGTCCTGTGCCAGTGTCTCCCATGTCGCACAATCAAATTCAAAGTTCTTTACCTTGAGAGTGTCCTTGTATCACTTCTTCTGATCATCATGTGATTGCCCACCCCATGTGAGTTCTCCATAAAATCATCTTTTTGGCAAGCATACATTTTGCATTCAAACAACACGGCCAGTCTATCAGAGTTGCGCTCTCTGAAGCATAATTTGAATGCTTGGCAATTTAGTTCAAGTAAGGACCTCAGCATCTGGTATCTTATCCTGCCAGGTGATCTTCAGACTCTTTCTAAAACAGTTCAGATGTAAGCAATTCAGGTTCCTTGCATGACGCTGGTAGACTGTCCATGTTTCACAGTCATACAACAATGAGGTCAGCACAATGGCTCTGTAGACCTTCAGTCTGGTAGTCAGTCTAATACCTTTTCTCTCCCACGCTTTTCTTCAGAGCCTCCCAAACACTGAGCTAGCTCTGGCAAGGTATGCATCAACCTCATTGTCAATGTGTACATCCATAGAAAGTATACTACCATGGTAAGTGAACTTATCCACAGCATTCAAAGCTTCTCCATTTGTTGAAACTGATGGTTCCATGTATGGATGGTGTGGTGGTGGCTGATGGAGCACCTGTGTTTTCTTGGTGTTAATTATTAGGCCAAAATTAGCACAGGCAGAAGAGAAATGATCCATACTTTGTTGCATCTCAGCTTCAGAGACTGTATTGCATGCACAATCATCTGCAAACAGAAAATCATGCACCAATACTCCCTCCACTTTGATTGTGGCTTGTAGCCTTTTCAAATTGAAGAATTTACCATCAGTATGGTAACATACCTTCAATCCTCATGGAAAGCATTTGACAACATGGCTGAAAACATCATGCTGAAAAGCATGGAAGCAAGCACACAGCCCTGTTTCACTTCACTGGTAACTGGGAAGGCACAAGATCATTGTCCACTATCCAGAACCCGGGTAAACATGCCATCATGAAATTGATGTACAATATTGATGAACTTCTCTGTGCAACCAAATTTTGACATAATCTTCCATAAGCCCTCACAACTAACAGTGTCAAAGGCCTTGGTCAGATTTACAAACGTGGTGTACAAATCTCTGTTCTGCTCCTGGCATTTGTCCTGGAGTTGTTGGGCAGCAAACACCATATCGACCGTTCCTCAGCCCTTTCTGAAGCCACACTGGCTCTCCCGATCTATGTTTTAATGGTGTGGAGGATTCCTAGTATAGGAATACCATCCAGGAATGCAGATCAACAAGTTTTGTAAATTACTATCCTTCAGTTGCCTAGAGCAACTTTGGTGACAGCTAACATAAACATTTTATATAAAAGTTTGTAAATTTTAGAGAACATTTTACTGGTAATGGCAAATACTTTATATCCACGATGTTATAGAAAGACTTGTGTTTGGAGTTTTCCTTTTACAATTATTTCCCTTTCTCTCCTTTCCCTCTAGTTTCAGGTTGAATTCCAATTTAATCCATGAGTCATTAAATAAGAATACATTCACTTTCCCTATGCACTCATTCCATATTGCCAAATAAAAGCTTATCCTTTGCTTCTTAGCGTCAAGTGAGGTAGCTCAGTGGCTAGAGTGCTGGGCCTGGAGTCAGGAAGAGCTGAGTTCAGATTCAGCCTTAGACACTTAGACCTTAGACAGATGTGTGACCCTAAGCAAGTCACTTTGTTTTCCTCAATTTCCTCATTTGTAAAATGAACTGGAGAAGGAAATGGCAAACCACTCCATTATCTTTGCCAGGAAAACACCAAATGGGGTCAGGGGGAGTCAGATACATCTGAGATTACTGAATAACCTCAACATCCTCTGACCTCAAAGCACAAATTTACCTGCTCCCAGATTGAAAATTCAATGAGGGCAGGAACCATATCTTACATAAATTATTCAGCTCCTCAAGTACCTAGGACAGTGCTCAGTTAGCTATCTAGTAGGAATGTCATTGATGCTTCTTGAATGAATGAATTGGAATTGGGCTCTTTTGTGCCTGTAAGTCTTGTTTATCTAAGCAGAACGTGAGATCTTTGAGGACAGAGACCAGATGGGGCCATAGACCTCTCATATCCCTCACCGACGTCAGAGTTTTGCATATTGAAGCCTGTATGGGATGATGGAAAGTGTATTAGATATGGAGTCAGAAGACTGGAATAAAAATCCCTCTTCCGATGTTGCCTAAGTCACCTTGAGCAAACATCTTCAGTTTTTTGAATCTTACTTTCCTTATGTATAAAATGGGAACAATAGACCTTGTACTACCTAGTTTATGGGGTTGTGGTGAGCCTTGTAAATCTTAAATTGCTATAGGAATGGAAGCTGGAATAGCCACTGGTCAATACGGTCAGCCAACACATAATTTTTAAACACCTACTATGTGCCAGGCACATCATTTGAATATATCATTCACTAAATGGTAAATTGAATGGAGTACAACTCACTCTGGTCTCCCCTTTCAGGCTTATTTCACATCCCTCCTTCTCCATAGTCTGTATTGTAATTGATCTTCCATACTTTTACTCTTCCTGCCTGACATTCCATCTCCTGATCCATGCCTTTGTCCAACTTGCTTTCTGTGTCTTGAATACTCTCCTTCCTCTCTTCAGCCTCTTGAATCCTTCATTCCCTTCAAGACTCTGCTCAAATGACTCTTTCTACAGGAGGCCTTTTTGGAGGGTATCTTCCATCACTTGCCTATGATCCTTACTGTTGGTCCTTGCTCTGTGATTACATTGTATTTCTTTTGTATCTGTATTTCTATTCAGT
Organism: Notamacropus eugenii; assembly: GCF_028372415.1. Lineage (NCBI taxonomy): Eukaryota > Metazoa > Chordata > Mammalia > Diprotodontia > Macropodidae > Notamacropus > Notamacropus eugenii. The sequence continues at coordinate 744,706,470 of NC_092872.1, forward strand.
TATGTACCTATTGATTTCCTTGGTAGAATGTAATCTCCCTGAGGGCCAGAATGGTTTCCTCCATTTTTTCTTTTTGTATTCTCATCACTGGGCACAATACCTGGGGCATAACAGATGCTTAAATGCCTGTTGAATTGAACTAAATGAATTTCTCCCAACTCTATGTCTTTGCACCAGTGTACTCCTGTGTGAAGTGCTCCTCACTCTCTCACTTTTGCCTCTTAGAATTACTAGCTCCCTTTAGCATAGGTTCCCAAAGTGGGTGATATTTCCCCTGTGGGAGCAATGGAATGATTCAGGCAGTAGTCTTGAGTGCAATGAAGTGTTGAATAAAATAAGAGGGCAGTGAAAGCAAAAGGAAATAAGAGGAAAGAAGATAATTTCGAAAAACCATTCAGACATGTTTTATCTGTTGTGCAACAGAGCTAAAGTTGTAGTGGTTACATTATTTTCCAAATAAACAGACAAAATTCAGCTTATAACAGATTAGTTGTCAAGTCTGCCAACAGGTCTTAACAAGCAAGCGTTGGCAGGTGAGCCTGTTGTGCATTGTCAGCAAGTCCAGCATGTATCAGAAGCAATATGTGCATATAATGGTTTGTTTACAATATGATACTGCAAGGTTACATAACACAATATTGCATCATCAAAATTTCAGTGCAAGAAAAAGCCCCACAAATTTCCAATAAATTACTAAATTTAAGATGCCTCATTTAAAAAAAAATTGAAATGACAAATTTCAAAAAGCTGTTCAGGGGTTAAAGAAAGTAGATTTCTAGGAGGATGCTGAGTAATTTTTTTTTGAATTTAGAATTATATGATACTTTTATTGCTGCCAAGTTGCCTTTCCATACAAAAACTCATCTTTTTGAGTAATTTTTTAAAGGGATTTGTAGGCCAAATAAGTTTAGGAACCTGTTTAAGGTATCCAGGAGCTAGAGTGCATCCGGTCTTGGACCTAGAATCAGGAACACCTGAGTTCAAGTTTACCTTCAGATACTTAACTAGCTATGTGACCCTAGGCAAGAGTCTACATCTCTCTCACACTTAGTTTTCTCATCTATGGAATGGGGGTAATAATAAGCCTATCTCTCAGGGTTGTGAGGGTGAAATTAAATAATATTTACAAGTGCTTTTTAAACCTTAATATGTGCTACTTATTAGTATTGCTAATTATCATTATCATTATTTATTACTGAGAATGCCCCCTTTGACATGAGATCTTTCTTGATGCCTCCCATTCCTTGTGTTCACACCTTGCCTCTGGAAAGTCTTTGTATTTAATTTGTATATTTCTTATATGATGATCCTTGCATCCAGTAGGGACTGTCTTAATTTGACCTTTTTATTCTCAGTGGCTAGCATGTTCCTGGCACACAGTGTTTGAGTGAATTGAATTCCAAAGCCCTTCCTAAACTGATAGGCAGGGGCCACTTTCTACTTTCCTGTCTTTTTCCAATGACCTCCCCTGGACATACTGTGTGATCTTGTAACACTGGCCCTTTGTTGTCCTTCACGCTTGTTTCTCTGTCTCCTGACTCAAAGTCTTTGCCCTGGTTACCTCACTGCTTGGAATGTTCTTGTTCCTCAGCTCTACTCCAGAGACCCTGGTCTTTCTTCAAGACTCAACTCAAGTTCTGTCTTTTTCAGCAGGTCTTCTACCCCACTCCCCTTCCACTCGTGCCCTTTCTCTGAGATGAACTTCCATTTACTGAATGTCTAGATCCTGTATTTACTTTGTAGTTTGCATATGGTCTCCCCTATTAGGCACTAGGTCTTTGAGGGCATGGGAGCATAGTTTTGCCTTTCTTTGTATCACCAGCATTTTGCACAGTTCCTGGCAAATTGCTTAATAAATGTTTGCTGACTGATTGACTGACTGAATATAATTCTGAATCAAGTCTCTGGGATCTTATTTTCTATCCTGAGAATGAACAGACAATATTAGAGAACATGATGAGTTAATAGGCATTTTCTATGCTTTGCATGTAATTCATTAAATCCAGTAATTGTGTTAATGTGTCCGCTTCTGTACCCTTGAATGGCAAGCGGTAGACATGCAACACTGCTTCCACACAGTGGAGATTAGAGAGGGAGGGCAATTGCTTCAAAATGAAAATAACATTCAGACTTCCCATCTCTCTCTCCCCTCCTCTGTGTGCCAACCCAGTTAGCTTTCACCCAAGGAGCAAGGAAGCTCTTTAATAACCCAAACCAGTGCAGGCCTGCTATTTACATCTCTTCTGAGATATTCTCATGGATGTCATTTGGAAGGCAGCTGTGTAGTGCTAAGCTGAGCTACTGAGCTACTCTGACAAATCAGCTGTGAATTCTGGGTTGGGCAAAGATTATTGCACTGAACATGGATAATCACAGAAGAAGCACTGTGGAAACAGATTCTTCAAAATTTTATATATATATGTACATATAATTTACATACATGTGTGCATACATACACATATAGGTATACATATGTATATTTGTGTATACTCATATATGTTTGTTGTTGTTCAGTACTTTCAGTCATATTTGACTCTCTGTGACCCCATTTGGGGTTTTCTTGGTAAAGATATGGGAGTAATTTGCCATTTCCTCCTCCATCTCATTTTACAGATGAGAAAACTGAGGCAAACAGAGTTGAATAAATTCCCCAAGGTCATACAGCTAGTGTGTGTCTGAGTCTGGATTTAACTCAAATATTCCTGACTCCAGGCCCAGAGCTCTAGATGTATATACATATTTGTGCATCCATAATTGTATTTATATATGCATAGACACATGTGTATACATATTTGTACACATACACCCGTATATCTAAATCTAACACTGCTAAACAGAAATTGTTTCTATTTTACCCAGGAATCCTGAGGGTCTTCTCCTCCCAGTTTGGTTTTTTTTTTGATTAAAGGGACCATCCCTTGAGTACCTACTTAAAGAAGCCAACTCACTGAAGGGGTGTATCTCACTCAAAGTGAGAATGTGTTAAGACCTTAGTCTGAAAGGGTCTCCCATTGCATCCTGGGCCATCTCCAGTCCTCTTGATGAACATGAGGCCACTGAACCCAGATGGCTTAGGAGAAGAAAGTGAGGCTGGTTACCTCGCACAGCCCTTCCTCACTCAAATCAAAGTCAGCAGCAAGTCATGTTATCATTTTGATATCATGGTCCTCTTTGAGAATGAAGGACAAACACAACAACAACCACCTATCTCTAAATCTGCATTTATATAAATTTTATTGCGGTCTCTGGAGTCAGAGATCTTATGGTCAAATTTCACCTCTGATACTTGTGTGACTTTGGCTAAGTCACACAAACTCCCTGAGCCTCAGTTTTCTCATCAGTAATCAATCAATAAATATTTAAGTGCTTACTATGTGTCAGACACTGCACAAAGGGCTAGGGATACAAAAAGAGGGAAAATTAATCCCTGTCCTCAAGGAACTTACAATCTAATTAAGGAGACAACATGCAAATAAATATGTAAAAACAATCTACATGCAGGATAAATAGAAAATAATTATCATGGAGAAGGCATTAGAATTAAGATGAGTTGGAAAACGCTGTTTATAAAAGAGAGGATTTTAGTTGCAACAAAAAGGAAGCCAGGGAAATCAGTTGGCAGAGGTCAGAGGGAGAGAATTTCAGGCAGAAGAAGAGCCAGAGAAAATGTCCAGAGTTGAGACATGGATAGAGCATATTGTTTGTGGAAAAGCCCATGGTGGGTCTTTAGGTCAACTCCCACCTACAATGACCCTCTATGATACTAGTGGGTCTAACACTACCGTAGAGATTAGCAGTATCATTTCTCAGTATTTATATTCTGGGTAGTTTAGTGGCTAGATTCTAATTTAAAGTGATGGCACTGACTTTCGAGTCAGGGGTTCAAATCCAGTCCTAGACATTTACTAGTTGTGTGACTCTGAGCAGGTCACTTAACCTCTCAGTGCATCCAGAAGCTCTCTAAGACTTCCTGTATCAATTTGAATTGATGCAGAGAATTTTCTCATTGGGAGTTTCCTATATCAGTGAAAGTTCCACACTGTTCTGTCTATGTCCCAAAGAAATCCAAGAAAAAAGGTAAATATGTACAACACATGCTCACACACACACATTTATATCAGCTCTCTTATGGTGGCAAAAAATTGGAAACTGAGGGGATGCCCATCTACTTGGGAATGCTTGAACAATTTTTGGTACATAAATGTAATGGAATACTATTGTGTTTTAAGAAATGATGAGCAGTCTGATTTCAGAAAAACCTGGGAAGACTTACATGAACTGATACTAAGTGAAGTGAGCAGAACCGGAAAAACATTGTACACAATACTAGCAATGTTGTAGTAACAATCCACTGTGAAAGACTTAGCTATTCTCAGCAGTACAGTCATCCAAGACTACTCCAAAAGACCCATGATGAAAAATGGTATCCACCTCCAGAAAGAAAAGTAATGAACTTCTAAGTGCAGATCGAAAGACTTTAAAATTCATTCTTCACTTTTCATTTTTATGGCTGGGCAACATGACTAATATGGAAGTATGTTTTGCGTAACTTTACATGTGTAATTGACATATTGCCTATCTTCTCAATGGGTGGGGGAAGGAAGAAGAACAGAGAGAATCTGGAACTCAAAATTAAAAAAAAAGATTGTTTAAAATTTTAAAATAAAATAGTTAAAAAAGAAAGAGACCATATAAAAAAATTGCCCCACATGTTGCTGAAGCCACACAGGATCATAAATACAGAGCTGGAAGAGAATGTAGTTTTACAGATGAGTAAATTGAGGCCCAGGCTTGATAAAATATTTGGTCAAAGTCACATTCAGAAGCTGCTAAATGAAAAACAAGAACTCCACAGGATTTACCAGCAAGATAGTTCATCCACCCCTTAGAGGGCAGCATTTAGTTCCATCAAAAGTAAAGTACAAGCAAAACTTAGAGAGATGAAGGATTCCTGGCTCAGTAAGAAGGCAAGTGAAATTCAGTTTTATGCTGATAGTAACAATCCAAAGTGCTTTTATGATTCCCTGAAAGCTATTCATGGAACAAAAACCTATGGTGCACCATAACTGCTTAGTGCTGATGGAACCACATTGATTAGTGATAAGGACATGATCCTAGAGAGATGGACTGAACACTTCCATAGTGTTCTCAACAGACCATCATCAATCAATGCTGAGGCCACTGACCATTTACCTTAGGTTGAAGTTAATTCCTCCTTAGTTGACCTTCCAACTGAAGAAGAGGTTTTGAGAGCCATTAGACTCCTTTCATGTGGCAAAGCACCTGGTGCTGATTCTACTTCAGCTGAGATTTACAGGATAGGGGGACCATTGCTCACACAAAAGCTGACTGAAATTTTCCAGGTTATATGGCAAGAGGAAGTTAACCCCAGGAATTCAAGGATGCCTCCATTGTCCATCTCTATAAGGGTAAAGAGAATAGATTGTCCTGTGACAATCACAAGGGGATCTCTCTCTTAGTCCTTGCTGGCAAAATTCTTGCTAGAGTCCTCCTTAACAGACTGATCCTTCACCTGGAAGATGGACATATACCTGAGAGCCAGTGTGGCTTCAGAAAGGGCCAAGGAACAGTCAATATGGTGTTTGCTGACCAACAACTCCAGGAGAAATGCCAGGAGCAGAACAGAGGTCTGGAAACAACCTTTGTGGATCTGACCAAAGCCTTTGACACTGTTAATTGTGAGAACTTGTGGAAAATTATGTCAAAATTTGGTTGCACAGAGAAGTTCATCAATATCGTACATCAATTTCATGATGGCATGTTAACTTGAGTTCTGGATAATGGACAAAGTTCTTGTGCCTTCTCAGTCACCAGTGGAGGACTGTGTGCTTGCTCCCATGCTTTTTAGCATGATGTTTTCAGCCATGTTGACAAATGCTTTCAATGAGGATGAACATGGCATCAAGGCCAACTACCACGCTGATGGTAAGTTCTTCAATTTGAAACGGTCACAAGTCAAGAAGAAAGATGACTTTATACAGGATATTATAACCATATTCTACCCTGATGATTTCAGTCTAATCTAATGTTATTAGAATCACCTAGTTCAAAAATTTTAGAATGTTTTTAGAATTTTGTGAGTCCAACTGGTCAAAGAAATATTTCAGACATCAGCCTAGCCTGCCTCTAAATTCCTTCACGCCCCATCACCCTCTTATTTCTACCCACTTAGTCCAATTCCTGTGAGAATAATTGCTCCTTTCATGTTTTAACCTGAATTTAGTATTTTTTAATGGAAGTAATTAACACCCTTATTTCTGATTTGTCTGCATTTTAGTCAGTCAAGAAGTGGTTATCAAGTGCTCACTATGTGCCAATTTCTCAGTAAGAATTTATAGCGTACCTACTATATTCCAGATGTTGGCTAAGCCCTGGGGATACAAAGAAAGGGAAAAATGATTCCACCTCTCAAGGATCTTACAATCTAATGAGGGAGACAATATGCAAATAATTCCATACAGAGAGAACATAAATGGGATAAACTGGAGGGAAGGTGCAAAATTTAATAAGTACTTGGGTAAGTCTTCTTGCAAAAGGTAAGGGTTTAGGTAAACTGTGAAGGAAGCCAGGAGGCAGATACAAGGAGGGAGAGTTCCATGGACAGGAGAGATCTAGTGAAGTGTCCCGTGGGAGTAAAAACTAGAAGACCAGAGAAGAGTAAGGTATAATATGACTATCATGGTAGGAAGGTCCCAACTTACGAAGGATGTTAAAATCAAATCAAAGGATTTTATATTTGATTCTGATTTTATGAAGAGGTGGGACTGACAAGGTCACATTTGTGTTTAAGGAAAATCAGTTTTACATCTGAGTTGAGGGTGTCTAGAATGGGGAGAGATTTGACATTGGTAGACCAACCAGCAGGTTATTGCAAGAATCTAGGCATAAAGTGATAAGGGACTGCACCAGGATCGTGGCAATGTTGAAAGAGAGGCCTGGACACATACATAGGAGAGATATTGTGAAGGTAGAAAAGACCAGAGTTCACAAATGATTGGATGAGAGTGAGTAGCTGAAGATGTCATCCAGATTATGAGTTTCAGTGACTGGCAACATAGTGGTACCTTCAACAATAATGAGGAGGTGCAGAAGAGGAGTGGTTATAGGGGGAAAGTGAATTCAGTTTCAGACAGATTGAGTTTAAGATGTCTAGGGGATATATAATTTGAGATTTTCAATAAGTAGTTGGAGTTGGGAGATTGGAGGTCAGGAGAGAGTTTAGGGCTAGCAAGAGAGAATCATCTGTACAGAGATGATAATCTAAACCTTGGGAGTGGATGAGAACACCAAGTGAGATAATATAAAGAGAAGACCAAGGAGAGAGCCTTGGATGACACCCATGATTAGAAGGCAAAAGCTGTATGAGGATACTGAGGAGTCATCAGACATGTAGGAGGAGAACTGGGTGAGAGTGGAGTCACAAAAACCTAGACAGCAGAGAATGTCCAGGAGAAGGGAGTGATTGACAATATCAAAGTCTGTAGACAGGTCAAGAAGGTTTAAGGATTTGTAAAAGAACATTTGATTTAGCAATTAAAGGATCACTTGTAACTCTGGGGACAACAGTTTCAGTGAATGATTAAGTCAGAAGGTGGAAAGAGAAGCCAGGGAGTCTGGATCATCTGTAGGCAGCCAGGTATCAGTGGCTGAAAGAATGGCTGAAGAAAGGAAAACATTTAAAATGAAAGCTAGTTCGTTATCTATAGAGTAGGTATTGCAGAGACTATAGTGAAAGGGATAGGTAGATTTAGAGTGGGACATTGGGACATTGGGCCAGTTGGGATGAGATGAGTGGAAATAATGGAACTTGGCAGTGGGGGATGGAGAGGATCCAAAAGCTGATAATGGTCAGAATCAGTATTTGAAACAAGGTGATGTGTCTTTGAGGCTAGGTCTCCATTCACTGTGATACATTGTCTCTTTTTACATATTCAAAAATCTAGATCTAGGCAGAAGCTTAAAGAAATTAAATAGCTGTGTGGAAGTCAGTCATCATTCTTGGACTCTTTCTTAGACTTTAGATCATATGCATTCAAATATACAGATATCAGATGATCCAGCATTGTTCTCAGAGTATTTTCTGTTTTTATTGACTTTTGTTTCCTCTCATGGCTTAGAGGAGCAGGGAGGATGTTCCTTGGGCAAATGAAAAGCAGATAGGAAGCTACACATTTGCATTTTATCAGCATCACACACAGCAGGAGTAGAACTGCCTTTTCTCAGAGCTGAAGGGAATCATATTTTAGTTTTTTCCTAAATCAGGCCAGCAGGGAAATATCAGAAAACTGGCAAGTTTCAGAATTCACAGGTGCCATCTGAAGGCCAGGAGCATGCACCAAGGAGCTAACAGAACCCCAGACATCTTCCACTTCCTACACTGAGATAGGATGGAATGAGGCTATTGCGTCTCCAGAGTGGGGTAGTATGGGAGAATGAGTTCTAGACTTGGAAAAAAAAAGGGTCTTGCATTCAAAATCATTCTTGCCTCTAACATCATGGACAAATCCCTTATCCACTCTAAGGCTAGGTTTCCTCATCTGTAAAATGGGGATAATAGTAATAATGTGTTTGTTCTTCGTTGCCAAAGAAGACCATGCCATCAGAGAAATAATGACATGACTTGCACTTGACTTTGAGTGAGGGAGGGCTGTGCAGGTCACCAGCCTCCCTTCTCCTCTAGAGCCATCTGAATTCAGTGACCAGATATTCATCAGGATGATTGGAGATGACCCAGTATGAGGCAATTGGGGTTAAATGACTTGTCCAAGGTCGCATAGCTAGTGAGTGTCAAGTGTCTGAGGTAAGATTTGAACTCAGGTCTTCCTGACTTCTGCACTGGTGCTCTATCCACTGAACCATCTAGCTTCCCAATAGTAACAATACATAAAGCACAGAGGATTGTGGTGATTTGCAAGTGCCATAATGGATTTAGAGTCATTGGAAAACCTTTAAAGATTAAGTGTGAGTTATTCTTCACAGAAACCCATGTGACAAAATCAGAATTCTTATAAGAGACAACAGATTGTAGTCCAGGCTCTTTTTGAAATCTGTCATTTGCAGATGGTGATGATGATGGTGATGAGGATGATGATGACGATGATGAGGATTACAATGATGATGAGAATGTTGATAAGGAGGAGGAAGATGATAGGGATAGAGGTTGAACTTCTGATTTTATTGATATGGGACAGTGGACAGAGTGCTGTCACTGGAGTCAGGAAGACTCATCTTCCTGAGTTCAAATCTGGCCTCAGACACTTAATATAAGTGTGACCTGGGCAAGTCACTTAACCCTATTTTCCCCAGTTTCCTCATTTGCAAAATGAGTTGGAGAAGAAAATGGTAAACCACTCCAGTATCTTTGCCAAGAAAACCCTAAGCAGGATCGTGAAGAGTTGTACATGACTGGAACAAATGAACAACATGTAACATAACTTCTACCAACTGTTCTGAACTGATGATATGACCAAGTTGCCTGGAGCACTGATAGGCTAAGGAATTGCCCAAGGTCACATAATCAGTATGTGTCAGAGGCAGGACCTGAATCCAGATCTTCCTGATTTTGAAATCATTTCTATTTATTCAATGGTGAAACCAACCGCTGTTCATACAGCACTTTCAAAAATGCTTTTTTTTTAAGTCAAAGGGCTATTTAATAATATAATGTTAGTGGAGCTACGAATTGTTCCAATTACTCTGGAAACAAATTTTAGTTATGCTAAGATGACTCAAATATTCATATCGTTTGGCCCTCAAATTCCACTGCATCCTGAGGAAACAAATCTTCAGCTGATTTTCCTGCTGATAACACACTTGGTCATATGTGCTGAGGAACCAGGGTTCAAAGAAATTGCATGGGATCAATTCAACTGAATAGATTCAAAACTAAACAATTTTTAGCATCACATAAATTGTGATGGTTGATGGGATTTCTGGAGCACAAAGATCCTATGTTCATTTCTCAAAAGAGATTGTCAAATAATCAATATACACTTGTGGATGGCATGAAATTGGCATATTGTTTGCCCCAAATAGTTAAGTTGAACTGAAAGCCTTTTTTTCCTTCAAATTAAAGTAAAAATAAACTTAGTGGTTCTGAAAATTTTGAAATAATTTATTTTAAATTGCTATGAAACTAAGCAGCAGAATCAGAAGAATTTCTTGTGTTCCAGCTTGTCATGGTTAATTACACAATGCTGGATAAAAGGCAAACATGACTAAATTCTAAGCATGAGATATTATCTCCCATGTAGTGGATCCTATCATTCTCTGGCAGCTCCAGGGTTTCAGATGCTGGTAGGAGCACATTATCTCTGAAGAGAACTTTTTCAGTGTAGAGACTGACATCAACAATAGGGTTTCCATGAGAGTCAGAGCTTTTCCTGGACTGGATGATGAGAATAGACATGAAGTTTTGGTTGAGGCTTTCTCCACTGGGTTTAGAGAACAGAAGCTGAGAAGGTTTTTGCCTCCAAGAGAGAATATTGACTAGATAAATGATGGTTGGTTGATTCATTGGTAAGCACATAAGCTCCCATAGATGTCATCATCTTCTCTTTGATCTAAATATTCAGACTTCATCTTCCTCCTGAACTGCATTTTCTCATCCCTTGACTCCCACAGGCATTCCAAATTCAGCCTATCAGAAAAGGAATCCATCATCACTCACAAATCTATCCCTTTTCTTAACTTCTCCATTTCTGAGGGACATCAGGAAAGGCTTATTTGCAGGAGGTGTCCCTGGACCTGAACCTTGAATAGAACTAGAGATTTGAAGAGCAAGAGATGAGGAGGAAGTGTGTTCCTGGCCTGGGGGGACAAGCTGTACATTGCATCACTCTCCATTACTTAGAGTTCTGAAAAACATGTCTTTCCACATTTCTCTGTGCTTATCATGTTTGCCATTTCTAATAACACAGTAATATTACTTGATGTCAGGTTCTACAATCTGTTAACCATATCCCAATCAATGGGTATCTCTTTCCTTTCCATATTTTTGCTACCACAAAAAGTACTACTATAAATATTTGGGTGCCTAGAGAGTCTGTCAATGACCTGCTTAGAGTATACACTTTTCAGTGGAGTATCTGGGTCAAAAGGTATGGATTTTTTAAAAACTATTTTGCAAATCCATGCAGCACTTTCAAAGAAATTAAGCTGTTCACTGCTGCTAAGGTCCATGAAAATGAAAGCATAAATTCTCCTGATGAAGAATCCAAATGAAGAATCCAGAAGGCAATGGAAAGTTTCTAGTTGGGTGTGTTGTACATTACATCATTAGGGATGGCTCATGGGGCATATACAATGACACATATTCCCAGAAAAAGAGAGGAGTGAGCAAGAATGATGGGAGATACTAGACAGCTCAGATGTGAAAATGGCATCCCCCAAATATTATGGCAGCAAGAAAAAGAGCATCTAGTAGACCCTGAAGGTCCCAAAGGAATTCTACAGGCTGATAATCAGAATCACAGCAGTTCATTCTCAGCAGGGATCTGGGGAGCCCACTAGTTCAACCCATACCTGGACCAAGACCCCCTCTCCAACATCCCTTTCAATGGGTCATCTGGTCTTTGCATTAAGACCTCAAAGATGGGAACAGTTGACTAGGGCAATATGACATATATATGCAAATATTTATAGTAAAAAACCTCATAGTAACATAATAACCCAATATAATAATTATAATAGAATATTATTATATAATTAATTGCAATGTAATATAATATACTATGATATAATTTGATATGACATAATTTGTCATAATGAAAGATAACAATATACTACACTATTACCATAACACAGCACAATATAATATGATGTAATCTAATATAAAACAATAATTTTTAGCGACGAGCACTTCATAGAAATTGCTGTTTGGAGTCTGCAGTGCAGACACATCAGTACTGCCTGGGGCATCAAGGAAGATTTCTTTATGGGAGTGAGTTTTGAACTTGGGTCACAAAGTCCAGGTAAGATTTCAAAAAGCATCTTGGTCAATTCCCCCTCAGAAATGTTGCCTTTTCTTTGTTTTCTATATGCTTCCACGTGTCTGCTTTTGTCTCTACTGCTATAATGTAAGCTCCTTGAGGGCAAGGACTGTTTTGTTCTTGTCTCTGCATCCCCAACCCTTAGCACAGTTCCTGGCACATAGTAGGCACTTACTAAATGCTTGTTTATTGATTGATCAGAAGCAGGCAGGAATCTTAATATTTTTGAGTTGGATGAGACCTCAGAGGCCACTTAATCCTAAGCATACCTGGCCAAGAATCTTTTGTTTAGCATCCTGGGCATTTGGCCATCCAATCTCTGCTTAACCTCTAGTGAGGAGGAGCTCATTACCTCTTAATGCAACTTGTTCTAGTTTGGGGTGATTCCAATAGTCAGGAAGACCCGGTGTTGCATGTGAAATGTAACTGGGGAGAGAGAATGATACCAATGATAGAACAGGTCCATCACATATTAATTATTTTGAAATAAGAATGATGACTGTCAGGAAAAAAGAAAACAGAAACAAACCAACTTGGATGAAATGATAATCATGATCATTTCCTGGCATTTAGATATTCAAGTCTCTAATTTACTAAAAAAAAACTTCTGGGAATAATGAATAAAGAGACTAAGGGTCAAGGTTATTCAGAGCACAGGAACCATCCAGACAGTCTATACCACTAAGAGGAGTCACTTAATCCATCTTTAAATTTGCAGAGTTAAGCCACGGCCATGATTTGATAAAGGACTTGGCTATGAGTCAGCAATTCCAGCAGTGAAAATATGAGTCAAAATTCTGAAAAAATCTTCCATTTCACTTTTGACATTTAATTATTTTATTAGTAACACTTTATAGCTTGTCCCATAGATAAGGTGAACAAACATGCACATACATGTTTCTATTTTTACTAACCTATACACACACTTTAAAAAATAGTTAAGATTTTTTAATATTTAATTTTCCTCAATTACATGTGAAAACAGTCTTCAACATTTGCTTTTCTGCTGAGTTTTTAGCTCCAAATTCTGTCCCTCTCTCCCTCCACTCCCTCTTTCTGAGATGGTAAACAATCCGATATAGGTCATATGTGTGCTATCATGTAAAACATTTCCATGTTAATCATTTTGTGCAAGAAGTCCTGAACAAAAAGCAAGGAAGGAAGGAAGAAAAAGAAAAAGTGAAAGTCTTCTTTGGTCTGATTTCAGACAATATCAGTTCTTTGGAGATGGATAGCATTTTTCACCAGGACTCTTTTGGAATTCTCTTGGTCGTTGTATAGCCAAGAACAGCTAAATCATTAATAGTTCCTCATCATACAATATGACTGTTACTGTATACGATGTTGTGGTTCTGCTCACTTCACTTTGTATCAGTTCATGTAAGCTTTTCCAGATTTTTATGAAAACATTTTGCTTGCATTTTATTAAAGCACAATGATGTTTAATCACCATCATATACCATGACTTGTTCAGCCATTCCCCAATTGATGGGTATCCCCTCAATTTCTAATTCTTAGCCACCACAAAAGAGCTGCTGTATATATTTTAGTACAAATAGGTTATAAAATTTTTTATACAAATAGGTTTTAAAAATCTTTTTTTGGGATGCAAACCTAGCAGTAATATTGTTGGATCAAAGTTTTATAGACCTTAAGGCATTGTTACAAATTGTTCTCCAGAATGGTTGGCTCAGTTCACATTGCCAACAGTGCATTAGTATCAAAGACATAGACACTGAGCACCATTATTTCCAAGGTACTACAAAGGAATATCACATAGAAGGTGATGGTGAGGTACATGACGAGCAAAGGAATCAGACAAAAAAAGAGAGCAAAAAATGTCATCAAGGAATTATAAGTCAGGAAGAGAGGATGGGCTGGGCACAGGGAGAGACTGAGGGGTAAGGGATCCACTGATATCCTCTTGATATTGGGGGGGGGGGCGGAATTAAGCAATAGAGATGACCCCCTCATGGTAAACCTTTAGAACAACACAGAAAAGAAGCACAGATGATAGGCTATATGTGCTCCGTCTTGTTGCAGAAAAGTCCTAGATTGACAAGATCACAGCTCCCTTTGAATTGGTGTACTTAGATCTTTTAAAAAATAGAAAATTGCCCATAAGACCTCAGTGTCAAAATTACACTCATTTTGAGTCCAGACATTGATGATAGAGGAAAATCAGTTTCATTTTCATTCCATCTTAGCAGGCTCATTGGTTATATTTCAGTAGCTGATCAGAGAAGACACTAATTTGTGCAAATAGATTTTTAATTAGACATACTTAAAGCAGACAGATTTTTTGAAAATACATTTTCTCCAAGGAACTCTATCTATGTCTTACGTATAGTAATTTAAAGTTATTTAAATAATTTTATTGATATATTTTGTTTTTACATCACCTAGATTCCCCTATATCTTTGTATCTTTCCTGCCACAGAGTCATCTTAAAAAACAGAAATTAAAAAAGAAGAAAAACAGAAAAAAACAGCAAAATCAGCCCACATATAAATATAGGACAATAGAAGAATACTCCCCATATGTAGACCACCCTACCTCTGCAAAAAGGGAGATACGTCTTTTCATATTTCTTCCTTGCGACCTGATCTGTTCTTATTTGAAACTATTATTACCAAGTAAATGGCTTTACCTCAGAAATGCTGCCTTTTTAAAACACCTACATTATCCCACCAATCTTTCCAAATTGTCCCCATAACCCTAATAATTATAATTGTTTTTCTACAGAGCATTAAAGATTACAATATACTCTTTTCCTAATGACTTCGTGAAGACGGTGATAAAATGATTATCCCCACTGCCAAGGTGGGCAAACAGGATGAAAGACATGAACTCATATGCCCATGTCACAGAATAGGTAATTGTCAGATAGAGGACTTTGTCAGAAATCTCGCGATTCTATGTTTTATCTTTTCCACTACCAGGCACTGTCATGATTGAAATCAGATACCACCAGACTCATCTAGGATAGCAGAAATAAGTCTGTGGAGTTTCTATGTTCTGGATCTTCCATATTGCTTTTGAATCTGGCCCAGATATCTTCAGTCTTGCCAGAATGCCTTGGTATAAAATTGATTACCTTATGATCTGCATGTATATGCAACATTTTGATTTTTTCTGTAAATTTCTTGAATGATTCAAGTATTTGAAGGTCTTTCATATAGAACATAAACTCCTTGAGGGCAGGGTCTTTTTGTAAATTTCTAAGCACCTATTCACTTAGTAGAAATTTGATAAATATTTATTGAAATGGATTGAATTGAATCAAATTGCTCTTCGACCCAGACAACAACAAGAATAATGGATGAGAAATTTGAAGGAGTCATATTTAGCTTGATGCAAGAAAATTTCCTGACAATTACAATTATACTAAAGTGAAAGGGAATCCCAAGGAGGTCTCACTAAAGATCTTCAAGTAAAGGCTAGATGTTCCCTTTTGCTTAGCCATAATTAGGATGGTTTGCTTGGCGTATTGTCCCAGGGCAATAAACGGAAAGTGTTCATAATTCTCCAGACTATTTGGCAGGGAGACTTAATTAAAATGAGTGGCTATCAAATGCTAAACTTCTTATCCCAAGTACAATTTGTGATGCTTGCTCTATCCTTCCAAATCCCTAGTTATGGCTCTGACTACTTGGCAAGGCAATTTGTTGGGGAAATTCTATTCAAGCATAAATTTGATTGGATGGCCTCTGAGAGTTCTTTTAACTGAGAAACAATAATTCTGATTCCTTTTTCCATTTCTTCTTAGGTACCATGGACCCTGAATCATCTCTATTGAGGTAGCCTCGTGTATGAGGCAGTATGGTAGAGTAGAACAAACCCTAGTTTTATAGTTACAGGACTTGGTCTCAAATCCTGATTCTGGAACTTAACTGTGTGACTTCTGGTAAGTCATTTGACTTCTCTGGAGGTGTTTTTCTTCGTCTGTGAAATCTGTGGTTGGACTTGTGACCTTCTGAGGTCCTTTCCAACTTGAGAGCCATGATTCCATGGATCTTCTGGATTCAAAGACAAGAAGAACTGGGCTTGGATCTTGCTTCAGACACTTGCTATCTGTGTGACCTCAAGTGATCCTTAACCTCCTTGGGGCTGTTTTCTCATCTATAAAATGTAGATAATAATACCACCTACTTCTGGGTTGTAAGGGTCATTTAAGATAGCATACTCTAGTGCTGAACAAACCTTGAAGTTCTGTAAAAATGTCAGCTATTAGTAGCTTATTATGTTGTTGGAGAGTTTTCAACATCATTTTATTATATTCCTTTTCACAGAATATCAGAGGGAACATCAGAGGTCACCTGGTCAAACCCATACCCTAATTGGTACTAAAAGCCTTAGACCACAATTTTGATAAGTCAAAACTATTCTATTCCACCTATATTATCTTACAAATTTTTATTGCTTCCCTCTCTTCCTCTCCCCTCCCCACATTTATTAGACCCACCTTTTTCATGTATCAGCATATAAGTCAGTGCAATGACTTCCTCAAACATTCTTGAGAATTGTCATCAATTTTTTTGCTCTATTCAAAGCCTCAAAATGAAGGGAAATCACTCCCTCCTGAGGAAACCAATCATCCTTTCAGATGGACTTAGTTCTTAAGAAGTTTGTTTGTATATATTATCTCCATTTGTCAGAAATACTTAAAGAATGTTCTTACTATTTGTTGCAAAATTGGCCTAGAAGAACAGGCCAGTGCTTTCACCCATGACCTGGGTGGGTAATTATCATTGTGTTTCAGGATACATACCTGGAAGACCTGGGACAGATTGTTCACAAGATAGCTGAGTGAACTTGCGTGATTTGTAGCCCGTGACTTTCGTTCAGCCCATTCATATCACTGTAACAACCCATATGGGGAGTGGTGGCCAGGATGGGATGTTTCAAGCAGAAAAAGCACAAGGATAATGAGTGAGTGCAGAGTTATTGCATATTAATCCAATGCCTCATCCAGTGACTGCTTCAACCTCATGTTTCTTCTTTACTTCTTTTTCTTCTTCCAGGTTATATTTCATTTCTGTGTATTTACATTCCTGATCAGTTATCCTCCATTTTGTTTCTTTGGTGAAACACTACCATGAATTCAAATTTTTCCCTTCTGCCAATTATTTCTTCTCTACAGGTCGTAAGTTCTACGCTCATGATTCTCAGTTCTCTTTTAAGCCATGTAGGAACATTTTATTGTTATTCCACTCTCCTTAAAGTTCACAGAGTCCTATGCCTCATCAAATGTTGAATCATTTTCCTTTGTTTTAAAGCATTTTTCATAGAGGCCTGATTTTTTTTTCTAGACATGGAGGTCATATTTTCTTCTGCTGCTAATATCATCCCTGTTGATTTATCTGTTTATATTTAAGATCTTTGAGTTTTTTTCTCCTGAGGTTTTTGGGAATTTTATTCTTCTCCCCTCTTATTTTCTCCTATTCTTCATTTTCTGACTTGCTCCCCTCTGATCATGGTTTCTTCCCCTTAGAGTTAGTTTTCACTAACTTAGGGTTAGTTGTCACTCCCCCAGCACATATATTTTGTCCTATTTCCTCTGTTCTCGGTTCCTTGGTCCAGTAGCACAGGACACGGTCACAGTACCGTGACCTGAGAAAATTTCTGCAGTTTGGAGTTTGGATCTGTGCAGCACTGAGGGGTGGGTGTGAGAACTGAGCTCCATTATAGGCCCAGTCATGCATCCTGTCCTGGTACTAGGAGCAAGGGTGGGGATACAGAGTTTAATTCTGTTGAAAGCCTGTAGGATGGCCTGTGCAACATGGGTACTGGAGTCCAAGTCTGGTGTTAGTTCATGGAGTTTTTGCCTTGTTAGGGTTTTTGGCATCCTATACCATGAAGACAGATGAAGCTGCTCTATCTCTAGAACATAGTTTTTATCTTGGAAAGGTTTGAGAGGTTGTGATGATTGGAAAAAATGTCTAATCTTCCACCTTTTTGATCATGTGACCCTATTTCAAGCCCACACAAACTTTTGATTCCATCATGGCACATATTTATGAAATCATGAGGAAATGCACTGAGCTTTGGAAGTAAGTGACTTAAAGCTTTTGCCTCACTCCCTCAGATACATCGATTGCTTTGTGACTCCACTTACCATCTTTGTGACACTCCTGACCAAAACATCTCTTCTGGTCATCATTTCCCTTATTAGGCTATAAATTCCTTAAGGATATGGGCTGATTTGATTTTTCTATGTACATTTCCAGTGCTGAGCATAGTGACTGTGCATAGAAAGTGCTTACTAAATGTTTTTGCATTCCTTCATCCATCTATCCATCCATCCATTCATCCTTCAGTGACAAGTAGTTTTTCTCATAAAGGAATTATGAAGAGTCCCTCTTCATTGATTAGTTCCTCATTGTGAGACAAGGGGCTCCTGTTGTAAAATTAGATGTGCTGTAAGAGTGAGTTCATAGAATTATTTGGGTAGCCCTCTTGCTAATATAATGCCACAGTGGTGACATTAAAAATATGATAAGAGGGTAGACTAGGATTCAGGAGAATATGAAGAATTAAAGTCTCATAGAGTGTGAATGAGTTTTAGAGGCCATATAATCCAATCCCTTTTTATAAATGAGGAAACAGACCCAGAGAGGTGTTGTGACTTGCTAAAGTCACATAGGTAGAAAATGACAGAGTTGGGATTTTAACTCCTATTCTGTGACTTCAATTTGAGTATTCTCTTTCCATGGTACTACCTTGGGGTGGGGTATAGTTTTAAACCAATGCAACTGGAGATGAGTAGAAATAACACTTCTCCCAGGCTAAATTCTGGACTGAGTACTTGGATTCTATCATGTCTCTTAACAGTGGGATTCACAAAGCTTTTTCCCTCTCCAATAAAACCTTAGGAATGAAGTCATGCAGGAAAGAGGTGGAAATTTCCAATAATGAGAGAAAGGCCTCACAAGAAGGCAGAAGGAGAGAGAGACCAGACTCCTGCTATCATGACCCTGCATGTTGAGATATTTTGGAGAACCTACCTAGGACAAATGGTAGGACCCAAGTTCTGCTCAATACTGGAGCCCTCGGAAACTATATTTCCTTGAGTCAGACCAGAAAATGGGGAATGTATCTTTCTCTGAAGGCCATATTCAAGAAGGTAATGATAGTAGAAGGTAATGTCTGGGAAAGAAGGGAGGAGGGAAACCTTTCATTCTGAGATGTTGTAAAGGGGTTGCCTGGCTTCCATGGAAATAGATAAGGTATGACTGAGTTGCTATTAGGGTATCTGTGACTTGGTCCTGGTTAAGCATGTAAGTGACCAGGAGGCCAGTGTAGTCCTCAATAGAAATTGCAATGTTTGAAGGAAGGGAAAGTTTGAGGATGAAGATAATAACACATTGGTTTGACATGTTGAGTTTGTGGTACTGAAAGCTCACCAAGATGGATCTGTCCAACGTCAATAGTGACTAGGTTCAGACACCTCCAAACAACCATAAAATAGCACCCCAAAACAAATCCTGGAATAGCAGTACCAGCAAAATGTTGGGGTGACACAATCTTTGAGTCCAACAAACTTGGAAGATGAGCAGAAAGCATGTTTCACTCTGGTAAAAGGTGAATGCAGGTCTGGATAGGAAGCATCCCGGCAAGCCAGCAGCAAGCTCCACCTCAGCAAACCAGTAGATCCCAAAACCCGATGTGGTGGAGCAGGCAAATGTCAATACCAGGAACCTCACCCCCCTCCACCTGACTTGTGCCTCAGTATAACCAAGGTAATGGGTAGACTCCATAATAACCAGGTAATGGGCAATGAGGACCGCCAAGTGCTTCAGTGTAACCCTAGAGAAACAGACAGATGCAGCCTCAGCACATGCCAGACACTAGCACTAGGATGCTGGCTCAGCACCAGGTAAGCTACCAGTCCCCAAGAGCTTCCAGGAGTGCCAATCACCCTCACTTTACCTCCTCAATGCAGTACCAGACATGAGGGTCCCTCATGGTCCTCAGGGGGGCAATATCAGGTAAACAGCCAGAACATGCAGCCCCTGGTACAAAAAGCCTGACACCACGTCCCTTCTACTCCAGTAGCAGAGCTCAAATTTAAAGGGAAGGAAAAAGTCCCCAAAAGATGAGCAATAAACAACAAAAAAATCTGAGCTTAGAAATTATAATGATGACAGGGAAGATCACGACACAAACATAGAAGAACACAGCAATAAACAACAAAAAAATCTGAACTTAGAAATTATAATGACAGGGAAGATCATGACACAAACACAGAAGAACACAGCAATGTTGAAATGTTTATGGACAAAACCCCAAAGAAAAATGTGAAGTGTTCTCAAGCCCAAAAAGCACTTATAGAAAAACTCAAAAAGATGCATAAAATCATATAATAGAGGTAGAAGAAAAATTGGGAAAAGAAATGAGAATTATGAAAAATAAGAGCCAAAAGTTTTGAAAAAGAAAACAGCTACTTAAAAAAGTAGAACTGGCCAAATGGAAAAGGAATGTAAAACCCACTGAAGAAAACAACTCCTGAAGAAGTACAGTTGGCCAAATAGAAAAGAAAGTACAAAAGCTAATGGAGGAAAACAACTCCTTAAAAGTTATAATTGGCAAGTGGAAGCTAATGACTCTATAAGATATCAAAAATCAATTAAACACATTCAAAAGAATGCAAGAAAAATAGAAGACAATATAAAACACTTAAAGGGAAAAGCAACTGACCTGGAAAATAGATCCAGGAGAGAAAATGTCAGAATCATAGCCCACCTGAAAGACACAATAAACAGGAGGACCTGAGCAGCATCTTTCAAGAAATAATCAAGGAAAACTGCCCTGATATCCTGGAACCAGAGGGAAAAATAGACATTGAAAAAATCCACCGATCACCTCAGTAAGGAGATCCCAAAATGAAAACTCTAAGGAATATTATAGCCAAATTTCAGAACTAAGCAGTCAAGGAAAAAATAATGCAAGTGGCCAGAAGGAAAAAAAAATCAAATTTTGGGGAACCACAATCAGGAATACATAGGACTTAGCAGCTACAACATCAAAAAAGGTGAAAGTTGTGGAACATGGTAATCAAAAATCACCTACACCTAGTGAAATTAAACATAATACTTCAAAGGAAAAAAATGGTCATTCAATGAAATAAAACGATTTTAAGCTTTCATAAGAAGACAATAATTAAATGAAAAAATTGATCTCCAATATCAAGACCCAAGAGAAGTATAGGTAGGTAAAAAGGCAGAAGAAATATAAGGGATTCAATAGAGCTAAACTGTTTATATTGCTACATGGTAAGATAATGCTTTATAATTCTTTTTTTTTGCTCAACCAAACCTAGATACCATTTATTACTCTGTGCAGGAAGGGCTGGAAAGGCAAGAAAATGTGGTTGGCCATCTGGAGTTTCTGAGCTGGGCAGGACTCAGAACCAGTAGTAGTCAGGTTTGAAGGGGCTCTCTCTGGGGAGAACCAGGAATTGGAACTGTTTTTCCATCAGCTTGGTCAGCTTCACATTGAGTTTGCCAAAGTGAGCCTCAACAGCTTCATCCAGCTTCTTGGGAAGGAAGTACACTCCCACAGGATACTTGTCCAGGTGGGTCCACAGCTTAATATGGGTCAGCACCTGGTTACTGAAGGAGCTACTCATCATCATGCGGATGGCCCATAGCACAGCCCAGGTTGACTAGATAGCCTTCTGCTAGTAGGATGATCTGCCACCCATGCTTCAGCTTATAGCAGTCTACCTGAGGCTTCATATTCACTTTCTCTACAGAATTTTGATTCAGTCACTTTACATCTATTTCCAGGTCAAAATGGTCAGTGTTATATACTATGACACTGTCCTTCATCTGTTCAAAGTGCCTGCCCAAGATGATGTCCATGCATCCTGTGGTGGTAACAAAGATCTTTCCCTCTTTGCAGGCCTCATCCATGGTAATCATCTCATAGCCCTCCGTAGAAGCCTTCAGTACACTGATGGGGTCTATCTCTCTGATGATGACTTGGACACCAAAGTCCTGAAAGGCCTGAGCACAGTTCTTGCTCACATTACCATAACCTGCCACCACAGCCACCTTGCCTGCAATCCTCACACCAGTGGCTCATTTGATGCCATCAATTAGGGACTCACGCAGCCATACAGGGTGTCAGACTTGCTCTTGGTAACAGAATCATTCACATTGATAGCTGCCACTTTCAGAACTCCATTGATTTTCATCTTATATAGATTATGGACACCCTTGGTGATTTCCTCTGAGATGCCTCTGATACCGTTTAGGAGTTCAGGGTATTTGGCGTGAACGAGGTTGGTAAGGGCCCCACCATCATCTAGGATCATGTGGAGGGGCTGCTCATTCTTGAAATAGAGGGTCTGCTCGATGCACCAGAGGTGTTCCTCATGGATCTCCCCCTTCCAAGCGTACGCAGGAATGTCAGTTTTGGCAATGGCAGTTGCTACATGATCTTAGGTGGAGAAAATATTACAACTGGACCACGGTACCTCAGTTCTCAGAGTCACCTGTGTCTCAATAAGAACAGCTGTTTCCACGGTCATGTGAAGGCAGGCAGCAATCCAGGCATCCTTCAGTGGCTTGGAGGCTGAGTACATCTTTTGAAGTTTCATCAGGCCTGGCATCTCATTCTCTGCTATGTCCAGGGCCTTGCATCCCCAGGCAGCCAGGCTGATGTCAGAGACTTTGTAGGGTAATTTGTCAGACATGTTGTGGCCTCCTCTGCAGTTACTTAATGACTTAGCAGAGACCACTGCCCAGATACTTCAGGGGTGGAAGTGATGGGGCCACAGAAAGGTTGAGGCAGGTGGCAGGCAGCACCAGGAGGGGCGATGCTTTATGATTCTTAAAAATTGTGTTACTAATAGTAAAACTAGAAGGATGATACATAGATACAGGGAATAGATATAAGATGAATTTGAGGGAATGACATAAAAAAATTAAGAGATGAGACAGAAGAGTACACTGGGTATAGAAGGAAGGGATAAGTAGAATGGGATAAATTATTTCACATGAAGAGTCATGAAAGGCATATTATAGTGGAGGGGAAGATGGGAGGGTATGTGATGGGCATCACTTGAACCTCATTCTTGTCAGTCTTGGTTCAAAGAGGGAATAATACACACAATCAGCTGAAAATAAAAATCTATCTTACCTGACAGGAAAGTAGGAAGGGAAGAGATTAAGTAAAAGGTGGAAAGGGAAGGGGGACTGAAGGAAGAGAGGGCAGATCAGGAGAGATTGTAGACAGCAGCAAAAGACTAGTGAGGAAGAAAAGGGTGAAAGGAGAGAGAGGACAGACAGGAGGAAAAGTAGCAAGGAGAGAAATACACAGGTAGTAATTGTAGCTGTGAATGTGAATGGAATGAACTCTCCTCTAAAATGCAAGTGGATAGCAGAGTGGATCAAAATCCAGAATCCAACAATATGTTGTTTATAAGAAACACAGTTGGAGCAGAGAAACACACACAGAGTAAAGGTAAGGGGCTGGAGCAGAATCTATTATTCTTCAGCTGAAGAAAAAAAATCATGGATAGCAATCCTGACCTTAGACAAAGTAAAAGCAAAAATAGATCTAATTAAAAGACATAAGGAAAGAAACTAGATTCTGCTAACAGGCATCATAGACATTGAAGAAATATCAATACTAAACATACATGCACCAAGTGGTATAGTATCCAAATTCTTAGAGTAGAAATTAAGTGACTTACATGAAGAAAGACAGAGCAAAACTATACTAGTGGGGGACCTCAACCATTTCCTCTCAGAACAGAACACTCTGCACTTTGGGGGAGTCATCTTTAATTTGCTTCCCCATGATTGATATTGTGAACCTTGGGATATTCCTTCCTCCAAGCACAGTTTGGGAGCCATCTCTTCACTGAGGCCGGACCTGATGCCCCAGTTTATTAGTGCTTTCCCAAACTGGATTTGGTTTGGATATTCTCTGTACCTCGGTATCTCTTATCATAGCGAATCTCCTCAATAGAATATGAACTCCTTGAGTGTAAAGGGTACCCTTAATAGTAATGTTTATATTTGCACCTCAGTGCCTAACACCTTGCTGGCAATCAGCTGGTCAATATATATTTATTAAGAGCCTATTATGTTCCAGGTACTGAGATAAACTTTGGGCATCCAAACAAGGGCAACAGACAGTCTCTGCCCTTGAGGAGTTCATAGTCTAATGAGAGAAGAACCTGCAAATAACAAGGTACAAACATGCTATTTACAGGATAAATTGGAGCTAATCAACAGAGGGAAAGTGCAGAATAGATGATTAATCTATGCCAAAATGAATTTCCTGAGGACCAGATAACCTTCATGAGATTCATGCTTAGGAAGGATTACGAATCCTATAGAAATAAAAATGTGTGCATAAAAAATGTATAAAATATGTATGTGTGTATATACATGCGTATACATTTGTGTGTATATATGTACATTATATACACACACATATTTATATGTTTACATATAAATACATATATATGTGGAGAGAGGGAGAGAGATAGAGACTGAAAGACAGAGAAACAGAGACAGAGAGATAGAGATAAGGAGAGAGACAGAGAAAGATACACATACAGAGCACATATGTATTTTATGAGAAATAGTGCAGTATTATAAATAAACGAAAATAAATGAAATTATACATAGATAGCTAAATAAGTAAATAAATAATTATAAGTAGAACTCTGTCTTTGGACTCAGGAATGCTTAGTTTCAGATTCTGCCCCTGACACGTCGCCACACACACAAAACACTTAAAACTGTAAGAGCCTTTGCTTTTCTGTGAAATGAGGTCATTAGACTAGATGGTCTCTTGTTTTCCTTCTTGTTCAGAATATCAGATTCTATGACTTTGGTCAGGTCTGGATACTCCCAGCAAGAGTCCAGGTCATGAAGTATAGTGGATTTTATAGATGGTTGGCCTGGCGATGCTGCTAGAAGCTCTGCCCAACACCCTTTTATGGTGGTTGAAGTAGTTTTCCTACAGATGGGGAGTTTTGGGCAGGGAGGGGTTATCATGAGCTTCAGTAGAGTTTGCATGGTCATACCCAGGCCATGAAATTCAAATTGTAGCTTGTCAAATTTTTTTGTGTCCTAGAGGTGCCTATTAAGGGACTCAATTCAAACATCATCAACATGCATTTATTAAGCACCTGTGTTAATTAAGCACAATGTGTGCCAGGCACTGTGCTAATCACTTGGGATACAAAGAAAGGCAAATACATAGTCCCTATCCTCAAGGGGGATGATCTCCTCAGTCTAATCAGTCTAATAGTCAGAAATGGAGGACTGGTCAAAACTCCTCATCACACACTACTTTTGGGGTTGAATCAGGAAAGGAAATGCTTCGTTATGGACTTTTTCTTTCTTTTTTTTAACCCTAGTACTTAGCATAGTACGTAGTTCATGGGAGACATTTAATAAATGTTTGTTTTTCTTGTTGATCGACCAACAAATTGGGAAGCAATTAAGAATGGTGTATCTATGGAGTCTGCCTCCTGGATTATTGCCTTGTTGTAGAGAGGCTTGTGTAGGTAAATGAAGCTATAAGCCATGCCATGCAGGGTTACCCAAGACAGACAGGTCCTAGTGGAGAGTTCAGAAAACAGGTAATGTCCTGGAGAAGAGAATTAAAAAAAACACCACACCCTAAACCCTAAGATCATGGCAATGGTCCCTTCACTTCCTGGCAGATAGAGGGAGAAGAAATGAAAGCAGTGTCAGATTTTATACTCTTGAGTTCAACCATCACTGCAGATGACAACTGCAGTCAGGAAATAAAAGACACTTGCTCCTTGGAAGGAAACCATGGCAAATCTGTACAGCAGACTAAAAAGCAGAGACATCACGTTGCCAACAGAGGTTTGTTTATTCAAAGCTATGTGTTTTCAAGTAGCAATGTTGGACTGTGAGGGTTGGACTATAAGGAAAGCTGAGCACTTCGGAACTGATGCTTTCTAACTGTGGTGCTGGAGAAGACTTTTTAGAGTCCCTTTGACAGCAAAGAGGTAGAAACTATTAATATTTAAAGAAATTAATTCAGACTACTCACTGGAAGGCCAAATACTAAAGCCAAAACTTCAACACTTTGGCCACATAATGAGAAAACAGGAGCCATTCAAAAACACCTGGATGGTGGGAAAGATTGAAGGCTAAAGGAGAAGGGGAGAACAGATTATGAGATGGATAGATAGTATCATGGAAGCAATGAATATGAGCTTGGACGGACTTTGGGAGATAGTAGGGTATAGAAAAGCCTAGTATGCTGTGGTCCTTGGCATCCTGAAGAGTCAGACATGTTTGAATGACTTGTCATCAGGAAACCCCAACTTCCCAAAACATTCATGAAAAACTGAATCTGTTACAAGAGAAATGAACATGTATGTGGAACCCTGTGCAAGTACAAAGAGTTCCCAACCTAAACAGAAGCTTGCATATCTATGACAGTACAACAAAGGAAAGAAAGATGGGGAAACAGAAATCTCCTCTCAGATGGGAGTGACATGAGAGGAGGAAAGGTGCAACAGGGATGGGAAAAGGGCTAAACCCCTCCCAAAGGGGAGGAGTGAGGTGATAGTGAAAGTGGCATTCTATTCCCTTGGGAACTGTTTGACCATGAAGGTAGCTTGGCCTGCTTATCTACTAGGGTCCTGATTGCAGAGACAGTTTCTCCATTTAATACAGACTGGTGCCTGTTGACTCGCAAGGACATAGGGAAGTCCAGTTTGGGGTGCAAATAACCCATTATGTCAGCTCAGAGGAGTGGGGCCTCATCTTTGATACCTTCAGGATCCCTTGCATACTCTGGGTTCAGTGTTTCTGAAAAATATGGCAACTCAAAAAGACAGCTTCAGGGGATCCCACAGACTGAACAACAGCATCCATAGAATCAGTGCCTATTATGTGCCAGGCATTGTGCTAAGTGTTGAGGATTCAAAAAGAGACAAAAGACAGTCTGTGCTCTCCAGGAGCTCATTATCTAATGGGGGATTAGATAATTAGGTAATGGGGGCAAAAACAGGTACAAAAATATGTATGAACATGGAAAACTTGGACCATACCCTGGGGAAGAACTAAGTGTTCAATTTTCGTCTTAATGGGCCACAAGAACCTAGACTATTTCAAGAAGATTCTCCTCTTGTTGCAACGTCATGGCCCCTAAATATATTTATTTCT
The DNA here is from genome assembly GCF_028372415.1 of Notamacropus eugenii. Taxonomy (NCBI): domain Eukaryota; kingdom Metazoa; phylum Chordata; class Mammalia; order Diprotodontia; family Macropodidae; genus Notamacropus; species Notamacropus eugenii. The sequence goes on from NC_092872.1 coordinate 744,733,660, forward strand.
ATATTTCCCTTCTCTGAATGGTTCATGTGTCCAGAATGAGAAGTCTTAGTGTCTTCACACTATCTTGACACTTGGAACTAGGGGAGGAAGATGACTGGATGGAGACATGAATTGCTTCTGCCTCATATTCACTGAGTGGAAAGAAATAGTCAAGATCCTGGTGAAGTCCCTCCCTCCCCCAGGAATGGTGTCATCACTCTATCTAAAGGGGAACTTATGGACTCACTATAATGTCCTATTAGCTGAATATCTAGGGGAGATGAGAACCTTAAATTTAACACAATGGCACTCTTGTGAATCTAGTTGAGCATAATGTGAAGCATTTAGAATTATATCTGAGGGTGTAACCACAAACAGCTCACAAAGAGATCTCAGTAGAAGACCTAGGAGCAAATAGTCACATCTTATGGTATCAGAACAGGCAATTAGCTGAGTCATCCCCTTCAAAGGGTACACTGTCATTCTTGTGGCAAGTTTTGGTGATTTCTCAAGTAAATGCCACTCGATTCCATATCCTGAGCTACCAATTAGTAAAAGAAAAGTTGATATTTTCCAAAGGAGATCATTTGTTTCTATAGGATTCCCACACAGATTGTCTTGGATAGGCATCTGAAGGTGACAATCAAGAACTAGAGAAAAGATTAGGGCTTCAGCTACTGCTCACCACAGTCTACCAGCCATAGGGTGGTGGGGACAAAGAGTTTGTCAACCAGGATAGAAATAAAAATGTATGTTGTCATCAATGATGGGATGTGCCAAGAATAAAGCGATAAATTCTACCTTCAGAAGTTCACCTCTTCAGGTGGCTCATGGATTCTCCTTATGGATATGTCTGTCAGGCAAGCTAGAAGCTCAGGCAGACAGTGTTAGGCTTGGTGAACTGGCAATAACAGTTATAAAGGGGGATCCTGGCTTCTTAGGAAGTGGCATAGTGAGTATGGGATCAGGAAGTATAATATGGAGACTGACAGAGGGCTGACTCTCTCATGGAAAACAAGAAGTCAGATTTGGCTAACTGCATGCATTTCCTGGGAGACAGGAATTCCTAGGCTTTAGATGACAGATGTTCATGTCTTTTTACTACTATTTTATTTGAACTCAGTCAGTGACTTATGAGTAAAGACTACTACAATGTTAGAAGATGGAAACTCTTTAACATTTTATACCTCAGAACTGTGTATCACAGAATTTCCATGGAAACAGCCTCTGAACAGTTAGGACTGAGATAAGAGTAGAAGATGGGGGATTTTCTTTTTGGTCAGAAGCAGAGGCAATGATAGTATGATATTGATTGGAAGGGTTTGACTCCTAGGACAGCTCATGGTTGTGATGATATGCCCAAGGGGACTTTCATAAGAGGCATTTAAGGATATTCTGACTGTCTTATCTCAGGCATAAGAGATACCATCATGAAGGCAGAGTGAAAGAACAAGCAACAGCTAGCTTCCATTAGCACCATGGTTAGAGAAAGTGACTTTTGTGATGCCACCATCTGCTTGCAGGAAAATTTAAGGAAGAAGACAAAAAGCAACACCTTTGGTTGATATTTAATTAGATCACCTACTATTGACCAACATGTTGACAGATTCACTTTTCGTGAATAGCAATTGAGACAAAAATAAGCACAGGCACACGTGGAAGCCTTCAGACCTAAGGAAACTCATAATTACATCATAAAGATTTAAGGTTACTTTTATAAGGATGTAATTGGAAAAAGGAACAGCTAGGTGGTGCAGTGGCTAGAGCATAGACTCTGGAGTAAGAAAGATTTCTCTTCCTGAGTTCAAATCTGGCCTCAGACTCTTAATATGTGTGACCCTGGGCAAGTCACTTAAACTTGTTTGCCTCAGTTTCCTCATCTGTAAAATCAGCTGGAAAAGTAAATGGCAAACCACTCTAGTGTCTTTGCCAAGAAAATCCCAAATAGGGTCACGAAGAGTCAGACTCAACTTGAAAAAATGGTTGAACAACAACAGATTGGAAGAAGTCTGTATCAGATCCCATATAAATATCACCTATGTTCTTATTGACACCTCTTTTCACTGTGGTGTACCACATTGAAAGATGTTGCTAAAGCATATTTGAGAGCTTTATACTCTGTGCATAGATCTCCTTGTATGGATTTATTTCTGGTATTTCGTAACAGCTTGTGTTTCTGCCTACCTACACTTAATTTTATTTGATTCATTTTAGGTTACATATTCTAGAAATTGCTTGTAATCAGAGTCCCTTGGTTGACAGGAGGAAAAATTCCAGCCTCAACAGTTCTCCCTGCAGTTTTTAAAATGATAAATGTGTCTTTGGTAGGATTTGCTACAAAGGTGTGGTGATGCATGTTTTCCCACCGTAGGTGCATTTTCACAATCATTGGGACCTTTCTTATGCAGACGTTTCTGTCTCTCTCAGTATACTGATATGCAGTAAGATAGGAAGAGGAGTTATGGATTAGGTAGACTATTTCTTTCTGTCTGGGAATCTGTATGCTTTGTTTATCTTTAATATCTTCCCTTGGAGTATCAGACATCTTCTATAGGCAAGCTTATGATGACATGTTCTTTCTGAGCCAGCCCATACTGCACTTCTTAGACTTTAACTATCTGTAGTTATGCTTGATTAGCCTGGAGGTATTTGAGACCTCCAGATATAATGTGAGCAAACTGGATTATAGAGAGCATTCCAGGGTTAAGAGAAAGAATAATCAAAGGCAAAGAGGCAGGATAGCTCAGGGTGTGTTAGGGAATCAGAGCACATTCCCACTTAGCTTGAACATGGATGCAAGTGGTATGCAATAGAAATGGAAAGTTAAAGTGGCGTGATGTTGTGATGGGCTTCCAATGCTATGTGAAGGAATTTGAACTGTCTTTGGTAGGTGGAAATCACTGAATGTTTCTGAGTAGAGGTGGGACAGGAAAAGATCCATGTTTAAGGCATATTAAGGGGACAGTGGTGTGTAGGAAGAAATGGTGTATTTGGAGATGAGGTAGAGGCAGAATAATCTGTCATTCCAATTGTCCAGGCTAGTCATAATAAAAGGGTCTGTATTAGGGTGGTGATGTGTGTGTGTGTGTGTGTGTGTGTGTGTGTGTTCATCCTTCGTTGCCAAAGAGGACCATGCTGTCAGAGAAATAATAACATGACTTGCACTTGACTTTGTTTTGAGTGAGGGAGAGCTATGCAGGTCACCAGCCTCACTTCTCCTCCAGAGCCATCTGAATCTAGTGACCACATGTTCATCAGGATGACTGGAGATGACCCAGGATGAGGCAATTGGGGTTAAGTGACTTGTGCAAGGTCACACAGCTAGTGAGTGTCAAGTGTCTGAGGTGAGATTTGAACTCAGGTCCTCCTGACTCCTGCACTGGTGCTCTATCCACTGTACCACCTAGCTGCCCCATTAGGGTGATGATAGTGGAAGTAGAGAGGAGAAGTTAAATGGGAGGGATGCTACACAGAGGCACAGTATACACATGGTCATTTATTAGACCTGAGAGGTATGTAGTCAGGAGCATTCAAAGATGACCCCAAATTTTGGACGTATAATCCTACTCTATGATCATGATAAGCTTCATGTTTACTTAGTTGATATGGAAGCATGAAGAGTCAAGCACTTATTAGGCACTGTGCTAAGCATTGGGGTTACAGAAAAAGGCAACACGCACCTTAAAGAGCTCACATGTTCATGTGTGAGACAATATGCAAACAGCTATGTAATATAAGCTATGCAATGGATAAATTAAGGTGATCTCAAGTATTGAGGGGAATAGGGAAATGTCTCTATGGGAAGCGATTTGAGCTAAACCTTGAATATCACCAGTGAAGGAAGGATGCAGAGACAAGAAGGAAGATAATTCCAAATGTCGAGTCAGCAAGTGAAATGTATGGAGCAGAGAGACTGAGTGTTTTGTTCCAGGGGAAACAAAAGGAGGCCATTGTTCCTAGATCACAAAGAAAGCAGGATGGAATAAAATGTAAGACTGCAAAGGTTGAAAGACTCCATGTTATGAAAGGCTGTAGAAGACAAAGAAGATATTTTACATTGACTCTTGGATTGGCAAGGAACCCCCCAGAGTTTGTTAAATAGGGAAATGATGAGCTCAACTAGAGAGCTCTCATGGTCCCTTCTAATTCTGAGATTTTGTGATTCTGTGAAATATGCTGATTATTTTTAGGAACTGCTGTGGCTATCCCTTCCAATTTGGGCTAGAATGATAATCTCTGTAACAACACATGCAAAAAAGGTCACCTAGACTGTACTGAAGACCTCTACTAAAAAGCCACCCTCCAGCTTCTTGTTTCATATTGGGAGAATACTAATTTTTAGGAATCTGCCCCCTGCCCCCTTCAATATCAAGCCTAGATCTGCATCTTTTTTTACTTCTGCTATACTTCCGTACCACTACTTCTTCCTTCTAAATTCTTAAGACATTTCAGTTTTATTTTATTGTTGTTCAGTCATTTTAGTCATTGCTTGACTCTTTGTAATCCCATTTGAAGTTTTCTTGGTGAAGATGTTGGAATTGTTTGCCCTTTCCTTTTCCAACTCATTTTCCAGATGAGGAAACTGAGGCAAACTGGGTTAAATGACTTGCCCAGGGTCACAAGCTAGTAAGGATCTGAGGTCAAATCTGAAATCAGGTCTTCCTGACTTCAGGCCCCATATTCTATATACTGTTCCACTTAGCTGCTCCTCTGAGCCTAGTATAGCTGAACTTACTCTCTCTAAGGTTACCAGAGATCTCTTAACTGTTAAGACCTATGACCTTTTGTATTGTGTACCGTCTTACTCATTCCACTTCTGCACTCCGTCTTGCATCCATCTCCATCTCTCCACCTGCATAGCCTCTGCTCAGTTCAAGCCCTCATTGTCTCCTCCCTGAACCTTTGCAAGAGTCTCCTAATTGATCTCTCTGCTTGTGCAATCCATACACCACACTGCCAAAGTGAGATTCCTAAAATACAGATTTCATCATATTGTTCTACCACTTGAAAATCTCCAGTGACTCCCTTTTGCATTTAGTTTAGATGAAATCTGCCGCCCAGTACTTAAGGCCCTCAGAAATCTGACTCTCATCTACTCTTCCAGACCTATTCATCATTTCTCCCCTTCTTGCATTTCATTTTGGTAAAATTTAACTGCCAACTGTTCCTCATCCAACACTTGATGATCTTAGATTTTCCCAAAGGTTCCCCATGTCTGGGCTGTACTCCCTCCTCATCTTTGATTGGTAGAGATCCTAGCTTCCTAGACCCCATAAGTTCTACCTCCGACAGAAGTTTTTCCTGACCTGACACCTTTTTCACACACCCCAAATGTTAGTCTACTCTCCCACTTAAATAGTACTCTGTACTGTGAGAAATGATTATTTCTCTGAGATATTAAATATCTCTGATATTTAATAACTAAGTTTTCCCCCTTTTCTACTGATTCCTACAGAAATCAATCAGTGTGGGAAATTTCTCTTAAGAGATTTAACAAGGCCAAGATCTAATCAGGCAGTGAAAGAAATTCTAAGATTTGGCTGATGGGTGCATTCCTGCTCATCAGGTCCAAGGAAAATGCTGATTCTCCCTTTTTTCAAGACAGGTGATATGGAAATTGATGTCTCTTTGACTAAGATTGGAGTGACCTAAGTCAAATACCGCAGTATAGCCCACTTCCCATTTGACTACTCAATCAGAGATGATTAGGCATCCCTCTACTTTGAAGGTCAGATAAACTGTGACTCTACCACCATTAGGGGTCTTTGATCTAAGAGGGATGGCCAAGTGACCATCCTTTTATTAATAACCTGTTGATCTTATTAATGAAATGATTCAATTACCCAGAAACTATGTCTCTTGCTTCTTAACCATTACAATATAAACTCTGCTGGAGAAGGAAATGGAAAAGCACTCTAGTACACTTGCCAAGAAAACCCCAAGTAAGACCACAAAGAGCTGGACATGACTGAAACAACCGAACAAGAACAAATAACCTTTCTACTTGTTTGCCTGTGTGCCTGACTTACATGTGGTAGCAGAAAGTTGTGGGCTCCTTCCAGTTGGAGAAAGTTTTATTTTTCATTTTTGTGTTCCCAGTGCCTAGAGGAGTGCCTTAATCTTCTCATCTGTAAAATAAGAATAATTGCAATACCTATCTGTTATTATCACTGCTACCTTGCAGGTAGGCAGCATACCTAGCTCTAGAGGAGAGGGAGCTGACCTCAGAGTCACGAAGACTTGGATTCAAGTCCCAACTTTGACACATATTCACTGTGTGACCATTATCCCCATCTCCTCCCTACCAAAAATCTGGACTTTACCTGGAAGTTTCCTTGGGCCCTGATAGGTTAGTTCACCTTATTAGACACAATTAGGTGGCACAGTGCATAAAAGTTCTGGACTTGGAGTTATGAAGACTTGAATTCAAATTCTGCCTCAGACACTTATTAGTTTATGACCCAGGGCAAGTCCCTTCATCTTCCTCAGCCTCAGTTTCCCCACATATACAATAGACATAACAGTAGCACCTGCCTCCCCAGGTTATTACGAGGATCAAATGAGATAACACATGAAAAGCACTACTATATGAAATGCAGTGATGGTGGTCATGCCCGGAACCACGCTTTCACCTCCCCTCTCCCTGTGGATCCTCTGCAACTTTGTCTTCCCAGCTGCCCTTTGCTTCTTGTCTCCCCACTAGAATGTCAGTTTTTGAGGGTAGGGATCATCTTGCTCACTTGCATTCCTATTCTAGTAGTCAGTACAGGTCCTGGCACCTAGTAAGTCCTTGATAAATGCTCTCTCTAACTTCCTTACAAATTCTGTATCTATTTTATTTAACAAGTCTTTCTTCAGGCTTGTTAAATTAAAAGTGAATTATCTCTCTCCTCGTCCTGTCTCACCACTAAGCTGGGGAAGCTGTTTGGCAGAGTCAAAGACAGAATTCCCTGGGCGTGGGCTGGGGTCTTCAGTCCTCTTCTCCCAGAGCGATCCATGAATAAGCATGCCTGTGCATAATCACCCATGCATAGCCTCACAGAGTGACTCAGAGGCTTCAACATGTGGCTGCTTCAGGCAGAAGGGCAGCTTTGTTTTCCAGGATTACACTCTTGTAGCTTTACTGACATTTCTTGACTTCAGAAAGCCATGCTTATCTGATCAAGGTTTATTCTGGGTTCTCACACTGTAGACAGCTAGGCTGGCCCTGAGTGGAATAGTGATGTGGGCAGAATTCTCCTGCAGCAGCCTCCTCCTATGTCTTCCCATCATCCCTCCCGTGCTGCAGTGAGGCTTTTCTCTCAAGGGAGCTGATGGGGCTGCCAGCAGAGGAGACCTCTACTGATGGGTGCTGAAAGTTTCAGGGATAAGGTTACTAATGAGCTCCACTTGGGCTAAAACTCCAGAGACTGCCACTGAACCTTGGTTTCTTGCTTCCCTGACTTACGGGCAGAGACAGAAACATTTCTTCCCATTTCCATACCTTCTCTTTCTGAACTCCCAACCATTCCATCAGAATTTGGAATCAGTTCAATCAGTGGACTGAATTCAAGTCAATTCCACAAGGATTTGTGAGTCAGTTCCACAAGAACTTAACTAAAGGCCGGCTATATAGCAGGAGCGGCTCTAGGCACTGGGGATACAGAGAGAAAAATGAAACTGACCCTACTTTCAGAAAACTGACATTGTATTAGAAGGCTTGTCTTTTCACCAAGGACTTTCCTAAAGGCAGATCTGACTGTGTCAGTCCCTATATAATTAACTTCAGTGGCTCCACCAATTACAAAGAGAAAATGCTATGGTGGATGTTTAAAGCCCTTTATTTTCCTACCTTTCCAGTCTTATTATGCTGCACTGACCTCCACACATTCTGTGACCCAGGTACCCTGTCCTCTTTGCGGTTCAGATTCCTGTCCCTCCTGTGTGGAAGGCCCTCCTTACTCACCTCTGCATCAGAGAATCCCTGGATTCCTTCAAGGCTCAGTTCAAATGCCACATTGGGCAGGAGGCCTTTCCAACCTCTCCCCAGCACCTCCCTTCTGTTGATTATTTCCCATTTATCCTTTACCTACTTTGTTTGAACATAATTATTGGCTTCCCCATTAGAATATGAGCTCCTGAAGGGTAGGATTTTCTTTCCACAACACTTACCACAGTGCCTGGCACATAATCAATGCCTGTTTCCTAACTGTTGACTGACAAGGAATATTTAGAGCTACAGGGTCATCTTCTGAGCACCCAACAAGGCATGCTATCCAGTGGCTAGCCCAGTGCTGTACATGGTGGGTGCTTAATAGATGCTTGTTGTCAAATGGTTGAAGGAGTCAAGGCTTCTTCGACCTTTCTGCCTCCATCCCTGAAGATGTCCTGCTCTCACTCTATCTGAAGGATTTGCTCTTACTCCTAGCTATTTTGACAGTGATTTGAAGCTAGGTGTCATCCAGAGGAGGGCAAGCAGGATGATGAGTAAAGCAATTAACCAACCAGTAAAGCAGAACCAAATGCCGAGCATTTTGGGGGAGTGCGCTTTGATTTGTTTCCTCGTGATTCATATTGTAATATTACTTCCTCCAATCACTTATTAAGAACCTAATTTGTTCTAGACACTATGCTCTGTGAAGTCCACTAATTTATGTCATATAAAGGAAGTGGTGAGAGAATGGAGAGTGTTTAGCCCACAGAAGAGATGAAACAGCAAACACACACACAATCAGTTGGGTATAGAAATTGATCTTTCACAATAGTGAAACAGGAAGGAAATGGAATAAGAGATATGGGAGGGAGGATGAGGAAAGGGAGGTCAGATTAAAGGACACAGTGGTCAGAAATAAAACAAACTATTGAGGAGGGACAGGAGAAAAAGGATAGAGAGAGAGGATAAACAGAAGAAACCTGGATGAAGGGAAATAGTCAGTAATCCTAACTCTCAATGTAATAGGATGAGCTAACCCATAAAACAGAAATGGATAACAGAATAGATTAGAAGCTGGAACCCAAGAATATGTTGTATATAAGAGACACACTTGAAACAAAAGGACACACACAGAGTTAAAATAAAGGAAAAGAATCTATTATACTTCAACTAAAGTAAAAAAGGCAGGAATAAAAATCATGATCTTAGACAAAGCAAAGCAAAAATAGACCTAATTAGAAGAGATAGTCAAGGAAAAACTATATTTTGCTAAAAGGTACCACAGATGATGAAGAACTATCAAAGTGGTTTTTTTGGTGAATTTCTCGATAAAGGCCCCATTTCTCAAATATGTAAGAAACAAAGTAAAATTTATAAAAAAGAGTCATTCCCCAATTGATAAATGGTCAAAAGATATGAACAGGCAGTTTTCAGAAGAAATAAAAATTTTCTGTAGTCATATGAAAGAATGCTCTAAATTATTGTTGATTTGAGAAAGGCACATTAAAAAAACTCTGAGGTATCACCTCATATCAACCAGAAATGACACATGTTGAAGCATATGAAGGACAACAGGTACACTAACGAACTATTGGTGGAAGAGTGAACTGGTCCAGCCATTCTGGAGAATAATCTGGAACTATACCTGAAGGGCTATAAAACTGTGCAGGCCCTTTGAACCAACTGCTAAGTCTATATATCAAAGAGATCAAAGGAGGAAGAAAAGGACCAGTATGTACACAAATATAAGGTTTTTTTTGCTATCAAAAAACTAGAAATTGAGGGAATGACTATCAATTGGAGAATGACTGAACAAGTTGTGACATATGATTGTGAGGGAGTACTACTGTGTTGTAAAAAATTCTGGTTTCAGAAAAAAATGGCAAGTCCTATGAATTGATGTGAAGTGAAGTGAGAAACTGGGAGACTGTTGTGAACAGTAACAACAATGTTGTAAGGATGATCAGCTGTGAAAGATTTGTCTACTCTGATGTTTCCAGTCTTACAAGATAATTCCAAAGGACCCAGGATGAAAAAAAGCTAATGTCCAGAGAGAGACTGATGAGCTCAGTGAAAGCTGAAATGTAATCATCTCATTTTATTTTTTGCTTTTTTAGTGATATGGCTAATATGGAAATATTTTTCATGACTTCATATGTACAATCGAAATAATGTTTGGCTTTCCAGTGAGTGCGTGATGGATTAGTGGGAGGGAGAGAATCTGGAATTCAAAATTTAAAAAGAAAAGAATGCTTAAAATAAATTATAAATTTGTTAAAAGAGTGAGTCCTAGAAGATGACACTGAACTTTAAAACCTGGGTGACTGGAAGTATGTTGATGCCCCTGGTGGCAATAGGGAAATTTGGGAAAGGGGAGGTTTTAGAAGGGGAATCTAATGAATTTTTTTCTGACATGTTGATTTGAGATGTCTATGGCACATTGGCCACATGTCCAATAATAGATGGTGATATAGAATTAGAGCTCAGAAGAGAGGCTAGGATATATAAATATATGAACTGAATTTTTAGAGATGATAACTAAATTCATGGGAGCTTATAGGATCACCAAGAAAGAGTATTGAAGGGACAAGATAAGTTGACTTCTGACAGAGCCTTGGGGAGTTCTTATAGCTATGACATGGATAATGAATCATTAGAGGAAACTGAGAAGGAATGGCTAGGACACAGGAGGGGAACCATAAAAGAGAACTGTCATAAAAAGAAGAGAAAGCATTTAGGTAGTCAACTATTCCAAATGATTCAGTGAGATCATATAGTAGCAGGGTTGCAAAAGAGGCCAGTAGATTAAGAGATTCTTGGTAACTTTAGAGTCCACAGCTTTAGTTGAGGGTTCAGCTCAGAAGCATGACTTGATAACAAAGGATTTACAAGTGAGAGTTACTTAGGAGGTAGTTAGTGAAAACAGGTTAGGTGCTGAATAAATGATTTTTACAAGTTATAATGATGTAACTGATAAAGAAGAAGAATTGGAACTTGGAGAGAGAAAGAGAAAGGGAAAAGTTAGTAATAACAATCTCCTGGAGAAGACAGGTGGGGGTGAGATCTAGGGGCTTGTAGAGAAGTTGGCTTTGACAAGGTGATGTAATACTCCAGTACTCCTGGTACTGAGTACATGGTTAGATGACATCTGGAGAATTGTGTTCCATTCTGAGTGCCAGAGTCTAGAATGGCCATTGATAAACTGGGGATCACCTAAGGAGGGAAACCAGAATGATAGAATAACTTTAATTTGTGTCCTATACAGATCACTTCCTTTTCATGGATCACTGCTTTGTCATGGTGGAGGGGTTTACCTAGCTCATTGGAGCTATGAGCTATGCCATGCAGGGTTACTGAAGATGAATAGGTCATAATGGAGAGTTTTGACAAAAGATGATCCACTGGAGAAGGAAATGGCAAACCGTTCTAGTATCTTTGCCAAGAATACCCTATGGACATTATTAAAATGACAAAAGAGATGACACCAGGAGATGATCCCCTCAGGTCTTATGGTGTCTAATACATTACTACTAATGTGGATCAGAGGACTACAAATAGCTCCAGAAAGAATTAAATGGTTGATTCAAAACTGAAGCTCAGCTCCAGATATATCCGGTGACAAAAGGAAAGTCTGAAGTTATAAAGATTTATATTGTATAGGAACCTGGAATGTGAGATCTATGAAGCAAGGTAAGTTAGATGTGGTCAAACAGGAGATGAAAAGATTAAACACTGATAACTTAGGTATCAGTGGACTTAAATGGATGAGAATGGATGAATTTAATTCAAGTGTTCACTACATATACTATTGTGGATGAGAATCCCTTACAAGAAATGGAGTAGTCCTCATAGTCAAGATGTGAGGGTAGGGAAGGAGAGAAAAGCAGGACTGTGGTACAATCTCAAATATAACAGAATGATATGTGTTCAAATTGCCAACACTCACCAGATTATGGAGAAAGCAAGAGAGTTCCAGAAAAACAATTTACTTCTGCTTCAATTGACTACATTTCAGCCTTTATGTGGATCACAGCAAAATGTGGCAAGTCCTCAAAGAGATGGGAGTACTAGACCATCTTACTTGTCTCCTGAGGAACATGTATGTAGGTGAAAAAACAAGTTAAATTTGAACGTAGAGCAACTGATTGGTTTAATATTGGAAAAGGAGTACAACATCTGTATATTGTCACCTTCTTTATATAACTTATATACTGAGTATATTATGTTAAATTCTAGGCTGGATGAATGAAAATCTGTAGTTAAGGCTGCCAGGAGAAATATCAACAGTCTCAGATATGCAAGCCATACCAAATACCACCCTGATGGCAGAAAGTGAAGAAGAATTAAGAATCCTCTTGATGAGAGTGAAAGAGGAGAGTGTAAAAGCTGCTTGAAGCTTAACACAAAACAAATGCTAAGATCTTAGCAACTGGTCCCATCGTTTCTTAGCAAATACAGGAAGAAGAAATGGAAATAGTGTCAGATTTTGTGTTTTTGGCTCTAAGAAAGTGACTGCAGTCATGAAATTACGAGACATTTGCTCTTGGAAGGAAAGCTCTGGCAAATCTGGACATCATACTAAAAAGCAGAGATGTCACATTGCCCACAAAGTTCCTTGTGGTCAGATCTATGGTTTTTCCACTAGCAATGTACGACTATTAGAGATGGAAAGCTGAATGCCACAGAATTGACACTTTCAAATTTTGGTGCTAGAGAAATATTTTGAGAGTTGCTTGGGCAGCAAGGAGACCAAATCAATTAATACTTAAAAAAATAATTCAGACTATTCACTGGAAGGCCAGATACTAAAGCTGAAGCTTAAATACTTTGGCTGCACAACAAGAAGACAGGATTCATTACAAAAGACCCTGATGCTGGGAAAGATTTAAGGCAAAAGGAGAAAGGGTTGACAGAGGATGAGATGAATAAGTATGAGATGGAAACAAATGAACAAAAACTTGGACTGACTTCCAAAGACAGTGGAGGATAGAAGGGCCTGGCATGATGTGATTACATAAAGGTCACTTATGGAACTAGGACTAATCAACTAATCTAAGACAAGGTCCTGGGAAGGAGCCTGATAACTCTCCCTGGATATATGAAAGACTATGCTATAGAGTGGGCAATGATTTTTTGTACTTGTCTATGTAGAACAGAACTGGGAGTAAAAGGTCAAAATTTCAGGTAAGCGAATTTAGGCTTGATATAAGGAAGGCCTAGCTTAAATGAGAGCTACCTATTAGCGGAATGGGTTACCTTGGCAGGTAATGGGAACATGTAGAGGCTAGTGGGTCAATTCTTGGTTATTAGATGTGAGGTTTCTTTTTGAGTACAGATTGGCAAGAAAAAGGCCAAAGTTGTAACTTCCAGCTCTGAATTCTGTAATTCTGTGATTTTCTAAAATATGTAACAAGTGATCCCTAAATGGGAACTCTCTTGTTAATACTGAGCAGACTGGTCTTCTTATCATATTCTAGTGGACAACTCTTGCCAAATATTGTGTTTACTCCTAGATGCCACATTTTAAGAATGGGATTGATAAGTTGAGAAGGGCTCCGAGGAGGATGGAGCTGTCCCTTGTGCCTGGAATGCATTTCTTCCTCATGTTCATCTCTCTAAATATCTAGTTTCCTTCCAGGCTTAGTTCAAGTATCATATTGTACATGAATGAATGAATAAAAAAAACCTCCATATTTTTAAAGCACTTACCTTCTTCTGGGCACTGTGCTATACATTTGGGATACAACTAAAAAAGCTGATGTTCAGATGGAAAGACCCAGGGAGAAGTAATAACAAAGATGGCAACGTACCTTCTTTAGCATCATTTCCATTGGTAAAACCATATCCTTTTCTGTGGATGAATCATTTGACAGGGTTAAAGACTTAGATGGTGAGAATATCTTTTTTCTGAGTCTTTAGTAGCTTTGGCTGTTAATGAGTCAGTATATAGTACAAGTTACATGTTGATAAGGTTTGCTCTCCTGGATGATGGCTGTGTGTATTTAGGATCAAGTGGAGTTAATGTTTTGGTGTTGCTTCCACCAGGGTCTCAGAGGAGGTGGTGGTTGAGGTAGTTTGTGATGGTTTGGTGTGCCTGGCACATGTAAACTTCTTTTCCGTGACTCATTCCCTCAACATCCAATGCCTCCTCCTGCCTTGATTCTCTTTTGAAGGCACATTAGATCTTCTTTTGCCTCAGTTCTTATCTAGATTTTAACTACTAAGTGGATATTGTCTCAGAGAAACTGAGACCTGGGAAAGACCATAACTTCAAAAGGCCAAGCTTGCCACTGCACCCTGGGCCATCACGAGTCATCTTGACCTATGTCTTGCCAATGGACTCCAGTGACTCTGGAGGACAAATCAAAGTTCTTGACTTTGCACAGCCCTGCCTAACTTAAATCCAATTCAGTTGTTAGTCAGAACTTCACCCTTCTGATGTCATCGATCCTATTCAAGAATGAAGGATGAACTACAGCAAATACCTGCTTTCTCCAAATCACTTTTTGTCTGTTTTACATCTCTTTTCCATATACTTACATGTGTACATCTTTCCTTTCTTATTTAGACCTTTGATTCTTGAGGACAGGACTTGTTTTTGACTTTGTCTGTATGCCCAACACCTAGTACAGCACCTGACGTACAAAAGGTGATCAATGAATATTCGTTGATTTACTTATAATTTTAGTTAAAGCATTGATTAATTCCTTGCTGTGCTCCAGTTACTGTGCTAAGCCATGGGGGTATACTAGGCCCATACAAGGGCCTTTTGAATAATTCTCTTCTCGTTTTCTAAATCTTATCCAAGAACAATATACCTTAGGTATCCTTTATGCTCAAGATTCCTATGGCAATTCTTTTATCTGTGGCCTCTGGATTTCAACCAAGAATCTCAAGAAAAGATCTCAAGAAAATCTCCTCAAGCAAGAAGCCCCTAAAGATCTCAAGAAAATCCCCACAAGCAAGAAGCCCCTCACAAATCTATTTTTATCACAGATACTTAGTATGGAAAAAAGCAATGAGAAGACTTTTAAATGAGTTACTTGCTGCTTATAGCTCAATCAATCAATCAGTGAGCATTTAAAAGTACTTACTTTGTTCTAGGAACTATGCAATGGGAATACAAGGAAAAAGAAAAAAGAAAGAAAAAAACACCTTGAATTTGTGAGGGTTTCTACTCTTGTGCCCTTAGGGATCTTACATTCTAATGAAGGAGACAAGATATAAGCAAAGAGGTACATGCAAAACATGGGGCAAATAGAAGTAACAGTGCGGCACTGTAGTTCATGATTGAACAGTGGGCTGACAGTCACACCAGCTGTTTTAAACAATAACTTTTGAAGCTGAATGGATGTACAGAGTTGTAAACAATTGCTAATCAAATGAAATTTACATTCTACTTGGGAAAAAAGTATACACACATATATGTTTATATATGATGTAAAAGTAAGCACTCCAACATACACAGGGGTCCTGCTACCACAGGTTCTTAGATCTGCATTCATAAAAGAAAAAAGCAACTTTTGAGGGGTTAACAATCACTTTAACCAAACACATATATCATTCCTTTAACCAAGCATATATATCATTCACCTAGTTCAGGGGAGTCAGCACCCTGAACTTCAAAGAAAATACAGAGAAATCAAAGATCAACAGACATGGCTTCCTCTGACTGACCATCAACAGACAGGTTCAACTGTCTGACCATAGTTACCAGAGAGGAAAGCACTGACTTCTGGGTTTTCAAAGCTGGGGAGGCTCCTTAGTGGCTTCCCAGAGTCCTTTTCTCATCAAACAAGCACTTCCAGTCATTAAACCCCAAAGTAAAACCTCACCCTCAGAGTTTTTAGACCTTTTTTAGAGCCAGAGAGCATCCCAACTCTTGATTACTAGTACCTCATTAACTAAAGGCCTCATTCCCTAATCAAACGCCCCTTAATGGGTAGTACCATTAATGGGTGGGGAAAATATTTAATCACATTAACAATAAAAATACATATGCTATTTCTAGTTAAAGAAACTCTTTTTTCTGTACTTTACTCCAAATAAAGGCTCTTGGTTGATAAAGGCAAGATTCAATCAGAGGCATTTGGTCATACTAAAACAAAAAGAGCTTGCCATCTTGCATGCACATATGCATGCACATATGCATAAATATCTATTATATTATAAATGGAGCATGGCTATATAAACATATACAAATACTATATATATATGTATGCATGTATGCATGTATGCATGTATGTATATAGTAGTCAAAAGCAGTAATTATTCCTAAGTCAAAGATCCATAGCTAAGAGACCACATTCTTCTGGTGAATATGGAAGCTTTACTAACTCCACATCTAAGTGGGTTGTTAACCCCAATAACCTCTTCTGGATCCTCATACAAGAAATATGTCATGACAGCAGTACATAATTCTACCACTGCCCTTAGGGCCGTTAGCTAATTAGGACAGAGGTTTATAAACTTATTTGGCCTATCATTCCTTTAAAAAATACTCAGCATTCCCTTGGAAATCTTTCTTCAATTCTTTAACAGATTTTTTTTTTTTTTGCAATTTGCATCATTTCAAAAAACATATAGTTTTTTAAAAAATGATGCATTTTAAAGTTAATAATTTATTGTAAATTTGTGTCTTTTTTCCTGCATTGAAATTTTGATGAAGTGATATTGTGTCATGTACATGTATTGTATCATATCGTAAACAAGTCATTACACACAAATATTCATGCCATTGCCTGCCAACACTTGCTTGTTGAGACCTGATGGTGGACTCAACCATTGTTTATAACTTGTATTTTGTGTGTTTATGGAGAATAATGTAATCACTACAATATTAACTCTGTTACACAACAGATGAAACATGTACACATAGTTTTTCAAAATTCTCTTCTCTTCCTTCCCTATGTTTCTACTGCTCCCTTATTTTTCTCCAATGCCCCCCAATTGTACCTGATGTTACTAAGCCCCCTGGGCAATTCCAGCACTCCCTAGGGAGTGGTATCACCCACTTCAGGAACCTATGAGTTAGCCCCTTCCCCTAGTTCTTTCAACTAAGTGATTTTATATCTGACTAGAAATGAAAAGTATTTCTGGATAACAGCATGGTGTAGTATCCTGAGTGCTAAACTTGGAGGCAGGAAAATCTGGATTCCAGCCCCATCTATCATGCTTACTAGCATTATTAATAGCTGTATGACCTATCACCCAAGGTAGCAGGACAATTTAGATGTGATAATTTATATTAAATCCTTTACAGACTTTGCAGTTGCAGAAGATGGCACATTATCATTAGTATTATTTCTTCACAAAATGTTTGGAGACCCTGATCTTGTTCAGACAAGACAATTATTTCTCCAGGCATGGTAGCATTTCTCCATCAATTCATAGGTGCTGGAGATTCTCTGATGGATCTCTTGGATTTGGGAATTCCCCTGAACAATGCAGTTTATAACTCCTAGATGCCCTTTTCCCTCTTATTCCCACCCCATATGACCCTCATTCATTTCTTCCCACAATTGCACCTTGAAGGTCTTTTTTGGTTCCTCCTGCTATCAATAGCATACTGTTAGGACACTAATGAATTTCTTTGGCTGGCCATCTGTCATTCATTGCTCTTGTCACATCAGCAGCCCTACTTCTCATCATATAATTCCTTGATAATATCTTTCTTTTCTTCTTTTGAATTTCTTGTTTTTATATTGTAGTCTGCTGATTCACACCACCATGTGACTCCTCATTGTCCTCTGGATGATATTCATATTGAATTCTTTAAATATGGCTCACTGCCATGGGAGAACACTTTTTTGAAGGCTAATATTGAGAAGATGGTTCTTAACTTATATGGAACTAGTAGACATTAAAGGAACTTTGCAATTTCCTAAATACAATCTAGCTCCCTTTCTTCTTCTGGTTCAACTCTGGGTCCAACTGGTTGTCTACTTTTCCAATACATTGCAGAAATACATGTTAATGGACTAGCTCTTTTTGGTGTGCATCCAAATGCATGTTGAAATCTGGGCAATGGACATTTTTAATCTACTTGGTGTTTCCAGTGAGGATGATCTGACCTAACTTCTTTGAGTGTTAACGAATCTCTTCCAGAAAAGACTCTACAGTACTCTGGAACTAGATGCAATCAGTACAATATCATCCCCCAAACAGGGACATCTAGAGAACTTCCCTCTTTACACTGAAGCTCTTCAAATTTTTCTGTTTCTGTACAGTATCTACTCTGTTTGAATGGCAAATAATTGTGGTCATTACTCATCTTCCTGTATTGTGCCTCACCTGACATTTATCATCACAGGGTCATTGAACAGAGTTATTTCCTTTGCTATATCTTCCAAAGAACTTTGGAAGATTTTGATGTAGAGATGGAAGCTACCTTGTTGTAAAAAAGCTTACACATCAACTCTCTGCTCTGCTGACTTGTGTCTTTTGTAATCAACTAACGATGAGCCACAATGGGATCTTGTAGTCTCTGCATCCTTGAAATGATTGCTCCATGGTAAAGATGGATCTCTTTTTTGAAGACTTCTTACCAAATCCTACTTGTTGCCCTCTAATACCCTCACCTCAGATGCCCTTGACATGGACATAGACATAGCATACATTTTTTCATAGGTAGAATGGTAAACATAGAAAACTATAGTTATTAATGATCTCAATCACCCTTTTCAAGGTCTAAGATTTTCCATGCTTTTCCTACTTTAGTTACCTTATTTATAGATCCTCTGTAACATTACAATGTGTTGCCTTCACCAAGGCGAGGGCTCCAGCTTCTTAAACACACACACACACACACACACACACACACACACACACACACACACACACACAGTCTAATTGATTGCTCTCCCCATCTTTGTTTTCTTTAGTGACCCTCCTTAAGCACATGCAGGGCTATCACGTTACATTTCCAAGTGTGGTACTTCAAATAGTTTATTATAAGTTCTGTCACAAATCTATTCCCCTGGGGGGCAGAGCCAAGATGGCGGAGTAGAAAGATGCACATACGCATAGCTCTGAACCCACAACCCATACAACATCTGTAAAAAGGAACTCATGGCAAATTCTGGAGCAACAGAGGCCACAGAACAGTGGAGCGAAGGAGATTTCTGTTCCAGAGGGACCTGCAAACCTCTTGCAAAAGGTCCTTCACTCCGCGGACTGTGCGCCGCGGACTGGGAGCTGAGTATAGCCCTGCTGTGCCCGTGGCACTGAGAGGAGCAGATCTGAGCGGGCTTCAGGGATGGGATCTCCAGCAGCCGCGCAGGTCCCTCCACCCACAGGTGATGGGGGTTGGTGAGAGGGTCTCTTTGGCGGGTCGAGAGGGGAGTGGGGTGCCCCCATAACTCAGGCCCCCTTGGGAGGCAGCAGCTGAGGCAGCGGCAGATCAGGGCTCCCCAAGCAGGCAGGAGCCTGGATCCACTGTTGAAGGTCTCTGCATAAACCCCCTGAGGGAACTGAGCTTGAGAGGTGGCCCTGCCCCCACCTGAGCACCTGAACTTAATCTCACACTGAATAGCAGCCCTGCCCCCGCCAAAAGCCCTGACGCTGGGGAGCCGCATTTGAGTCTCAGACCCCAAGCGCTGGCTGGGAGGATCTGGAGGTGAAGTGGGTGTGAAGAGAATATTCAGAAGTCAAGTCACTGGCTGGGAAAATGCCCAGAAAAGGGAAAAGAAATAAGACTATAGAAGGTTACTTTCTTGGTGAACAGGCATTTCCTCCCTTCCTTTCTGATGAGGAAGAACAATGCTTACCATCAGGCAAAGACATAGAAGTCAAGGCTTCTGTATCCCAGCCCACCCAATGGGCTCAGGCCATGGAAGAGCTCAAAAAGAATTTTGAAAATCAAGTTAGAGAGGTGGAGGAAAAGCTGGGAAGAGAAATGAGAGACATGCAGTCAAAGCATGAACAGCAGGTCAGCACCCTGCTAAAGGAGACCCAAAAAAATGCTGAAGAAAATAACACCTTGAAAAATAGGCTAACTCAATTGGCAAAAGAAGTTCAAAAAGCCAATGAGGAGAAGAATGTTTTCAAAAGCAGAATTAGCCAGATGGAAAAGGATATTCAAAAGCTCACTGAAGAAAATAGTTCTTTCAAAATTAGAGTGGAACAGATGGAGGCTAATGACTTTATGAGAAACCAAGAAATCACAAAACAAAACCAAAAGAATGAAAAAATGGAAGATAATGTGAAATATCTCATTGGATAAACAACTGACCTGGAGAATAGATCCAGGAGAGACAATTTAAAAATTATGGGACTACCTGAAAGCCATGATCAAAAAAAGAGCCTAGACATCATCTTTCATGAAATTATCAAGGAAAACTGCCCTGAGATTCTAGAACCAGAAGGCAAAATAAATATTCAAGGAATCCACAGAACACTGCCTGAAAGAGATCCAAAAAGAGAAACTCGTAGGAACATTGTGGCCAAATTCCAGAGTTCCCAGGTCAAGGAGAAAATACTGCAAGCAGCTAGAAAGAAACAATTCAAGTATTGTGGAAATACAATCAGGATAACACAAGATCTAGCAGCTTCTACATTAAGGGATCGAAGGGCATGGAATAGGATATTCCAGAAGTCAAAGGAACTAGGACTAAAACCAAGAATCACCTACCCAGCAAAACTGAGTATAATACTTCAGGGGAAATATTGGTCTTTCAATGAAATAGAGGACTTTCAAGCATTCTTGATGAAAAGACCAGAGCTGAAAAGAAAATTTGACTTTCAAACACAAGAATGAAGAGAAGCATGAAAAGGTGAACAGCAAAGAGAAGTCATAAGGGACTTACTAAAGTTGAACTGTTTACATTCCTACGTGGAAAGACAATATTTGTAACTCTTGAAACTTTTCAGTATCTGGGTACTGGGTGGGATTACACACACACACATGCACATACGCACACACACATAGAGACAGAGTGCACAGAGTGAATTGAAGAGGATGGGATCATATCTTAAAAAAATGAAATCAAGCAGTGAGAGAGAAATATATTGGGAGGAGAAAGGGAGAAATGGAATGGGGCAAATTATCTCTCATAAAAGAGGCAAGCAAAAGACTTATTAGTGGAGGGATAAAGAGGGGAGGTGAGAGAAAAACATGAAGTTTACTCTCATCACATTCCACTAAAGGAAGGAATAAAATGCACACTCATGTTGGTATGAAAGCCTATCTTACAATACAGGAAAGTGGGGGATAAGGGGATAAGCAGGGTGGTGGGGGTGATGGAAGGGAGGGCATGGGGAGGAGGGAGGAATTTGAGGTCGACACTCATGGGGAGGGACAGGATAAAAAGAGAATAGAAGTAATGGGGGACAGGATAGGATGGAGGGAAGTATTGTTAGTCTTATACAACATGACTATTGTGGAAGTCACTTGCAAAACTACACAGATTTGGCCTATATTGAATTGCTTGCCTTCCAAAGGGAAGGGGTGGGGAGGGAGGGAGGTAAAGAAGTTGGAACTCAAAGTGTTAGGAACAGCTGTTGAGTACTGTTCTTGCCACTAGGAAATAAGAAATACAGGTAAAGGGGTGTAGAAAGTTATCTGGCCCTACAGGACAAAAGAGAAGATGGAGATAAGGGCAGAGAGGGATGATAGAAGAGAGAGCAGATTGGTCATAGAGGCAATTAGAATGCTTGGTGTTTGGTGGGGGAGGGGATAAAAGGGTAGAAAATTTGGAACCCAAAATTTTGTTAACATGATTGTTAAATAAATAAATTAAAAAAATTAAAAAAAAGAAAAGGAAAAAAATACAAATTTATTCCCCTTTTCTTCTACTTCTTGCTCCCTTTCCATTTCATCCTTTAATGCCCTTGGGATGACTTTGCTGAACTTAGATCTTGCCAAGCTGATTTTATCGTCCATTGCGTCCCTCTGATTTATGAGTTGATGTTATCCATCACTGTACATCATCTTTCTTTGTCTGACTTTACAAATTAGTTTATATTTGAACCTGTTGTCACCTTTGGCAGCCTTCTCTCTTCATTTGCCAAGTGCATCAGATGTTTGCTGACCAAGGGGCTTTGGAGATCTTTTGCTCTTCTTGCTCTTTGAATTCATTTACATGGGTTAAACTTTTGACATTGTGGCTTAATGGATTAAAAAGCTGACCTTACAACCAGGAAGACCTAGGTTCAGATCTAACCTCTGACATGTATATAATCATTGGCAAATCATTTTACTTCTCAGTGTCTAAGACAGCAAATTACATCAAAGGAATGGGCTTGTATTGAGAAAGGGAATTTGTTCACATTAGAATTTTCTCTAACAATGAAAATACAGGTCCAATCTCTCTCTGAAAACTTCTGGACAAAATTATTAATAATGGTGTCATTGTCATTTATATTGTCCATTTCCTTTGTGAATGTTGATTGCCTATACAAATAGTTCAAGGTCAAGTTGGTTCAGTTGCACATTATAGTTATATATAATCACCCTGGAAAGAGAAAGTGGAGCTAGATTGAAGGACTTCAAATCAATAATTGAATCCATTGATAAACATTTGTTATTATTGTTGTTCAGCTGTTTTCATTCTCGTCTGCCTCTTTATGACCCCATTTGGGGTTTTCTTTGCAAAGATACTTGAACAATTTGCTAGTTCCTTTTTCAGCTCATTTTGCAGATAAAGAAACTGAAGCAAAACTGGGTGAAGTGACTTGCCCAAGGTCACACAGCTAGTAAGTATCTGAAGCCAGATTTGATCTCAAGTCTTTCTGACTCCAGGACAGTCACTCTATTTACCGTGCCACATCGCAGCTACTGTGTGTCAGGCACCGTGTTAAGAACTTGGTGTACCAAAGGCGACAAAAGACAATTTCTACCCTTATGGAACTCACAATCTAATCTTAAATGCCAAAGCAATGAATTTCTAGCATTTCCTAAAGGTAATAAGGAGTCAACGATTCTGGGGTTTGACATAGATAGATTTTGCACTTCTCCATCTGTTTGGAAATTATGTGGAGAAGAGAGAAACTGAAGACAGGGAAAGTAATTGGGAAGTTGTTGTAATACTCCAGGTCTGAAGCAATGAAGTCCTCTGTGCATCAGGAAGGCTTGTGGTGTAAATAGGATGAAGTAGATGGATATGAGAGACATTGATGTAGAATGGAGAGGATTTGGTGACTCAATACAGGGTATGAGGGAAAATGCAGAGTGCAGAATGATTTCTAGGATGAGCATGTACAGCAAGGACCCTTCTGTCTTCATATTTGGTCAGGCTCTGTCTGATTGCATTGAAAGCCTACTTGTCTTTTCAGTTGCGTAAGAATATTTTCTTTCCCCCTTAGTAACCAAAGCGCATGGTATAGAGGACAGTGAGTCAGATACAACTTTAGGAAGATTGGTGTTAGAAGTCCACCTCTCACCATTGGCTCCATATGTTCTAAGATCTCTGAGTTCCATTTTCCTCATTTGAAAAATGACAATACAAACTAAGAGCTGTAGTAACTGTAAGTTGAAGAGGTTGGCTTTGCTTCACAAAGTCCTTGTGAGGCTCAGGTGTATGAAAAGCACCTTGAGAACTTTAAAGCTCTCTGTAAAGGTCAGTAATTGTTATAGAAGACAGCTGCTGAGATTCTGCTTCATGTGGAAAAAAGCCCAAAGAAAATTAGACTCTGAAAGATATTAGAAAGTCATGACACAGTGAAAGTGCCTCTAGACGGAGCATCAAATCAACGAGCCCAACCAAAATGAGCTTTAATACCAGCTCTTCCTCTAACGATGTAACCTTGTTCAAGTCACTTACTTTCCCTCAGAGATCAGTTTCTGTTTTTATAAAGTGAAGATCGGACTAATTCCCTTCCCAGTTTATACTATGAACTTCATATCCCCTTTGAGACTTATCTCACTTAGCCACAAATTCCCAGAGATAGCAACGAGAAATCCAGGAATACGAAGGTAATATTGATAATAATACACAATAATAGCTAGCTTTTATACTGAACTTTAAGGTTTCAGAAATGCTTTCTGTATATCAATTCAGTTAACTGTCTCTGGAAGCATGTTTGGAATCTCTTTCTGGTTCTGGGCTCACAGTTTTGAAAGTCCATTAATATGCTGGAGAGAACCCAGAGGAGTGCTATAAGCATGGTGGAGAATGTAGAATTTATGTAAAATGAGAATCAACAGAAGCAACTCTGAGTGTTTAGATTGGAGAAGAGAAAATTCAGGGGGTACCTTATAGAAGTCCCCAAGGTGCGATAGATTCAGAGGGTGATAAGACTTATCCTGCAGGGCCTCATGTGTCAGAACCAGCAGCAATGGAGGAAATTGCAAAAAAAGTTAATTAGGCATGAGATCAGGAAAAAACTTCCCAGGAATGAGAGGTGATACCTCCCCACCCCGCTAGGTGAGTTGATTTGGGAGATGGTGAGATTCTCCTTCATGGAGGCCTTTAGACAAAGGCTGGATAAAAGCTTGCTAGCTACCTTGTTACAGGGATTCTGGTCCCCGTGGGGGTTTTCCTAGTTGGCCTCTGAGGTTGCTGCCAACTTCAAAATTCTATGATGGATGCCTCCTGAGAGACAGCTTGAATTCTTTTCAGTGGAAATCCTGAGCTGGAGAAGAATCTAGGCCTTAATGAGCCTTGGGTTTATGAAGGGGCTCTCAAGGACTTTTAATAAGCTCTTTTACTACTGGTGATTAATTGCAAGCCTAATGAATTTGCTGGCACAATTTATCACCCTGATGAGGTAGGCCCTGGCATGCTGGGCCTCAGGGAAGCTGAGAACCTCAGGAAGATTGAGTCTTCCCTCCTGCTGAGTCACCACTTTCTGGAGACATGAATCCACTCACAGTTTAACTCCCTCGTTTTCCTTTATTCCTGATTATTTCTTTCCAGAATCTCTCAGATCCTGTGGTTTGGGGCTACCTTAACTGAAAGGATGGGGCTACAGCAAAATGAATGGGGGATGCCTTTCTGAGGATTGTGCCAAGTTTCAGAGGAAACATCATTTCCCCTATGTTATAGAATCACAGAATTAGGAGCAGAAGGGACCTTAGAGGTCAGCTAGTCCCAGCACTTCCTTCTATGGAGGAGGAAACTGAGGTAAAGAGATGTCAAATGACTTGCCCAAGGTGACTCAGGTAGAAGTGGCAGAGCTGAAATTTGAACCTGTCTTCTCACTCCAAACTCAGCATACTTTCACCAAGAGAATATCTTCTTGCACATAATACAAAAAAAAAACTTGGTATGATTCCATTTGCCAGCTTGTTAAATAGGTCTCTGAACTTTGTTCTTAACCTTGGCACAAACTCTGAGTCCCTTTGTCCAGAGTTTTAGCATATAAAATAAGCTGTCTAAGTCAGTCTAATGCTTTACCATTTAACTCTTGAATGGGTGTGCTGGAAAGTGACAACCTTTCCTGGGAAGGGGGAAAGGGAATAAACATTTATATTGTGCCTACCATGTACCAGACATTGTGCTAAGGGAAGGAAAGGGAAGGGAAGGGCTTCCCTTCCGTTCCCAGATATTATTTGTACTTCATCCTCACAACAACCTTTTAAGGTAGGTACTCTTATTATCCCCATTTTACAGTTGGGGAAACCAAGACAGCCATGGATGAAGTGACTTGCCCAGGGTCACACAGCTAGTGCATCTCTGAGGCCAGATATAAACTAAAGTCTTTATTCCAGACCCAGTGCTCTATCCACTACCCAGTGCAGCTGCCATCAGCCTCCTTTATTATATTTATAAACTAACATGAGTGATTTTTAAAGTAGATACACATATTTCTCATGATTAATACCTGTGTGACCCTGGGAAAGTGATCTAACTTTGTTGGGTCTCTCTATTTCCACATTTGCAAAGGAGGAGATTGAATTTAAAAATGACTTGCAGATCACAGTCCCTTACTCTGGACTGGGACTCTGAGGACATTTAAACCAATCCCTTCAATTTCAAGATAATGACACAGAGATATTGTGACCTGTCCAACATAGCTAGTCAAGGGGTATAGGTAGGATTCCAACCCTAGTTTTCTGCCTCCAAAGTCTTTGCATTGGACAGTCTTTCTTTTCACTATCATACCTTTCTTCTAAGGTCCCTTCCAACTCCACACTTCTGACCCAAGCTATTCGTCTTCTATTTTTTAGCTTAAATGAGTTTAGGGTCAACTCATCTCAGTATAACACTAGCTTCATTTGCCTCTCATCAAGTTTCAATTTCCCATTTAGTATAGAGTGACAACATCATTAGAAGAACATTAAATACATTTAATGAAAGATATGGCATAGACTTCTGCGTGCCTGACTAGTAGGGAAGATTGGGGTTTAAATCCTGCCTCTAACCTCTATTAGCTGAGGATTCCTGGACAAATAATGTAACACCTCTGAACCTCAGCTGACTCATTTGAAAAATGGGCATTAAAATACTTACAGTACCCACAGAGCTGTTTGAAGGTTACATGAGTTACTATAACACGCAGCATGACACAGTGAAAAAGAACCCTGGATTGGGAGCCAGAGATCTTGTTTGCTAATGGCTGTTTATGACCAGTGTTGTCCAAAACCAACACTGTTGCTTATTAACTGTGTGACCAGCTGCAGTTACTTACGGTCTCTGACCCTTACTTCCAACATTTCTGAAATCTGGAGGATAATCCCCATACTAGCTATCTCTGGGGCTGTTGGGAGCTTAATATGAAATAATGCATCCAGAACTCCTTGCAAACGTTAGCTGGGTGCAAATAGGAGCCATTAGTATTTCTTTGCACGTCTTTCAGACGTAACTGCTTAATAAATGCCTTTGGCTGCAAGGCCTGTACTGGCAGCAAGAAATGGAGGAGGAGGAGCTGTTATTCTCGGGTGTGTGCCAGCGAATCAGGCAGATTAAATGCTTTACAAAGCACAC
The DNA here is from genome assembly GCF_028372415.1 of Notamacropus eugenii. Classification (NCBI taxonomy): domain Eukaryota; kingdom Metazoa; phylum Chordata; class Mammalia; order Diprotodontia; family Macropodidae; genus Notamacropus; species Notamacropus eugenii. Next base: position 744,760,417 of record NC_092872.1, read on the forward strand.
AGACAGTCTTATAAATGATGCATTTTCACAGGAGCAGTCATCATATTTTTTTTCCCAGCTGCCAAGCTTGATGCAGCCTGTGACTTTAGATGGTCCTGGAAACTGTGGATTACTCCTTGTTCAGCATTCCTGAATAGAAAGCTCACAGTTCAGAGCCATGCACAGTTTGGGACAGGGAGGGAGTGGGGAGTTCATGAAACAAAAGGGACCAAGATCAAAAGGAAGTTTGAAAGACTGGAAAACAAGGCTGGGGTATATGAACTTGTTTGAAGGCATGCCTAGGTCCATAGAAATCCGAGTTGGAAGGGACTCGTAGATATCATGGAATGTTAGAGATCTTCTAGTCCAACAGATTAGGAAACTGAGGAAAAGAGCTGATGTTATTTGGCCAAAGTTATCCAACAAATTAGTGTCAGGATCAGCATTAGAACACAGTTCTTCTATTTCCCAGTCTATTTCCTTTCCAATTTGTTCATGAGCTGGTCCAGTCCTTTCTGTGAAACATGATTCATCGCTTTGCTTGAAGAACTCCATGGACTGGGAACTCATTATCTTAAGAGGAAGTCTATTCCATGTTTCCCTTCTCTTACACTGTTAATTAATAGAATTTTTTTCTTGTGTTGAACCATAACTGGTATTATTGGATCATTGCTATGTACACTCCTTTTATTTAATCAATCAATCAATCAATCAATCATTAGGAATAAAGATACAAAAAAAATGAAGTGCTATGGTGGAACATACACTGGGCTTACAGTCAGGAGCTGGAATTTGGAGCTTGAGTTCCAATCCTGGTTCAGTCATTCTTTCCTATATGTCTCACTAAGTAAGACACTGAAATTCTTGGAGCCTCAGTTTTCCCATCTGTAAAGCTGGGATGATGCCACCCACTTTTGACTGTCAGTGGATCAATGATTTCACTGATGTAAGCAAGTCTTCCAATTGTACCTAAACCTATCCCTCCAGACTTGCCCATCTTATGTGATTCTCATCCATGTTGTCCCCAAAATTATGAATAGAAAGTCAACCCATGCTTTGGAGGCTTTACGTATCTGTGAAGCACTTAGCACTGTGCCTGGCACATTTTATTGTTGAGTTGCTTCAGTGGTGTCTGACTCTGTATGATCCCATTTGGGGTTTTCTTCGCAAAATTCCTGGAGTGGTTTGCCACTTCCTTTTCCAGCCTGTTTTACATGGAATAAAACTGAGGCAAACAGGGTTAAGTTGATGGGGATGGGATTTATGTTGGACCCTTAAAAGGCAAGACCATGTCTTTGGGAAGTGGATCCCAAAGCCCCTGAACCAAGGGTTCACTGGAGGCACTGCCCATCCCAGTCAATAATCCTCTCCATTGTGCTTTCACTGTGGCCCTCCATGTCTGCACCTGGCCCCACCTCAGGCTATTCACCACTCCTCAATCCCATCCTGATATTCCCACAGTCTTTCTGGATAAAAAAAAATGTCTATCTTTCCCCTATTAAATTGTTCAGATTCTTCTTAAGATCCCGCCTGTTTCTATTGGTGATGCAATAAACCTTGTCTGACTGAAAGAAGGCTTGAGTGGTAGAATTTTTTCGAGGCAGACCCACACCCTTTTACCTTTGCATTTCATGGTTCCCTGCACCCCTAAATCACAACAAAGTGACTTGTCCAGAGTCATATAGGTAGGAAGTGTCTGAGGCCAGTCTGGAATTCAGATCCTACAAGCCACCAGATCACCCAACTGTCCCTACCTGGCACATAGTAAGTGCTTAATAACTACTTGTTCCTTTCCTTGCTTTAGGTCTGTGGGCTTTAGTTCAACATTTGAGCTGCCCACTTGTTCTTTACTAATCTTCTTCTATGGCCATCCAATCTACTTTTTTGGACTGTGTATTTCCTGAAGGACATTTTTCACACCATATCTTACCTTAGATCATACAATAAACATTTATTAATTGTCTACTACATGTCAGGCACTGTGCTAAGCCTTGGAAATACAAATAAGAGAAATAAAAACTTTTCCTGTCCACAAAAAGCCTACAGTCTGATCAGGGAAGGCAAGACACAAGAAGAGCTGGAAAGAGAAGGTCTTCCAGGAGGTGCCGTCAGGCTTCCATGAAATTCACACCAAATAAATAAAGGATATTAAACTTGGAGGTGAGAATGATGTGTGTGTGTGTGTGTGTGTGAGAGAGAGAGAGAGAGACAGACAGACAGACAGACAGACAGAGAGAGAGAGGGTTAGAGACAGAGACAGACAGACAGACAGACACAGGCAGAGAGACAGAGACAGAGAGATACACAGAGAAACACAGAGATAGAAAGAGACAAAGAAACAGAGTTGCTGATGTCCAGATTCTAGCCCTCTATAAAGAAAGGCTTTGGGAAATGTTTGGTACTTCACCTCCAGCCCTCCAGTCAGGGAAGAGAGAAGACTGAGGGATTTGGGAAGGTACTGAGTATTCAGAGTTGAGTTAAGAGAATGATGAGATATTAGGTTATCAGTTCACCCTGAGTAGGGCATCACAGTTCAGCAAAGCTGCAGGTGGAAAGTAGTAGACACTGGGGTTGTGTTTGAATGTCAGCATAATGAAGTAGATAGAACTTTAGATGGTCAGTGTAGACATGGTTTTAAATCCTGTCATTAACATTTATGAACTCTGTGGTCCTCAGCAAGTCACATAATCTCTCTGGGTCTCAGTTTCCTCATGTGTAAATTCCCATGGCCTATAGTACAAGCTTCACATAGTACTCATATGGATTAGCTGAGATAATTTTGGTAGGTTCTTTGGAAACCCTAAATAACCTATGCGATTGTCCAGTAGTATTATTGTTGGTATGTTGGCAGTCCAACAGGTACCTTCTAAGGACCTGAGGTCACCCACAAGTTGATTTTGGCGATCCATGATATATAGCCATAGAGTACCACTAGAAGAAACTTGGTGTTAAAAAGACAGGTTTTGGTCAGCCGGATAGCACCTTGGAATGATTGCGAGAGGTATGCAAATGCTTGAGTGCAGTTTTGCCTGCCTTCCTCACCCCAGACAATCCATTTGGTTCAGCTTGGCTGTCTGCTTCTAGGGCCTCTCTGAAAGATCTGTTCAAATGGATAAACCCTATCCAACTGTACACCATAGTTTGCTCATGTTTCCATGACAGCAATGATTACATTTGCTGCCTATCCTTTGAAGGCAGCCAGGTAGTGTGGTGGATAGAGTCCTGGAGTCAAGAAGTTGTCGTTCATCTGACTTTAGAGATCCACTCAGTCACCTAGCTGCCTGGAGTCAGGAAGATATGAGTGCCAATCTAGCCTGAGGCACTTACTAGCTGTGTGGTCCTGAGCAAGTCACTTAACCTCTTTCTGCCTGCATTTCTTCAAGGTGTGAGAATAGTAGTACCTACTTTCTAGGGTTGTTGTGAGAATCAAATGAAGGGATATTTGTAAAGTGCTCAGCACATAGTAGGTGCTCCCCAAACGTTTGTTCTCCCTTCTCTCTTCTACAACCCTTGCTATGCCTTGATTTATATTGATAATTAGAACATCATTGAAAAACATTGGATTCAAAGCCACTTCTAAGTTGTGCGACTTTGGTTAAGTGATTTCAATTTTTTAGATTTCAGAGGTTATGTAGTTGAACATCTTAATTTATAGATAAGGAAAATGAGGAACAGAGAGTTGAAATAACTCTGGCAGATATGTTCCCTTGTCCATTTATTTGTTGTTCACTTTCCAGCTGCATCAATCAGTTCTCTTCTGCTGATGTGGCTTTGTTTGGGTCTCACACCAAACTTAGAGCATACTCCTTTCCCCTTCCAAAGCTCTTTGCTTTGCTGCTAGAGAATACTTGTCTTCCATCCTCCTACATGTTTTTTTAAGCAAATAGAACTTTGTGAAGAAAACACTGTATAAATGTTAGCTATTATTATCACTCTAGCAAAGTGATTGTTAGATTTGCAAAGAGGGCTTTAAATTGCATATATTTAAATTCTTTCTTGGAGATATCGAGTCTGTGGCTTCATCACTGTGTAAGTTTCTTCATTGTGTATACATACTCCCTTCGCTTGCTGGATCATAAGGCTTTATCACTTTCAAGAAAACCTGTGGTAACTGAAATGGCTATAAACCTCTATCTCCTTGCAACCAACCTGGTGAGGAATCCTTTTGCACTGAGCTGTGTTGGTCTTTGGATGACCGGTGTAGAGTCCATCCCCAGGCTTGGGTTAGAGATTTTCCAGCTTGGTAGGAGTCAGTGCTACCCAAACCTCCAAAGACTTGGGGTCACTGAAACATTGTCCCACTTCTCCACCTTTGGATTTTGAGCTCCTTGTGGTTAGGAGCTGGCTGGTCTTGCCTTTCTTCATAGTTCCAGCATTTATCATAAAGTAGGTGCTTAATAAATGCGTGCCAATTTGAATTGGCTTCCACTCTATAACAGGGACTTCAGTAAAGCATATTTACTTTCAATTTTGGAATTATATTTCAATTTTGGAGTAAAAGTTTATTCCTTCTTCTCCTTTTCAGGTATGTGGCATTTTAGAGACATCCTTCAAACCAATGCACAGATGCTGCCTCATGTCTGCCATCTATTGCTTACTGACTTAATCCTTGTCAGTCAGTGAGTCAACAAGCATTTTTTAAAAGTAGTTTCTAGGCACCACACTATAGAATACTAAATTTTGGGTATACTGTATAAAGGGAAAAAAGTAGCTTTATCACTCAAGGATCTCACATTCTAAGGGGTGAGAGAACATGTCATTAACTATGTAGGCAAGAAATATACAGTAGATATGGAAAATAGTCAGAGGGAAAGGCATTTGTGTCTGTGGGTCACAATCCCCAACTACCTCTAGAGTTCAGTTCAGACTACAGTTTCCTTCCCTGCCACTAGACTCTTCCTCCCATCTCTAGGAATTATCTTAAAATGACTGTATTTGACTTCATATTTACTAACGTGTACCCAGGGGTTGTGCTGTTTCTCTCCAGTAGGAAAGAAGAATCTCTGAGACCACAGACTGCTTCCTTTTTCTCTCTTTCTCCAATGCTTAATGAAATGCCTTGAGCACAGCAGATGCTTAATATATGTTTGCCAAGTTGGATTGAATTTCATGACTTCAACATTTCTAGATCGTTTATTTAATTCTCCCCCTTCACCTTTAGCTTTGTTCTGAGGTGTGGCATGATGTGCCCTGCTAATCTTGATGCTAGATGACATTTTTCTGACACTCTTTTCTGGTAATGTCTGTTGGATCCTCAAATCCTACCCACCACCCCTCCCATTCTCCCTGTGGGGCTTTGTATCAGACATGACTGCATGGCAAAGGAGGAGTCCAATCAAAAGAAGGCAATAGCAATCTTGGGCAAGTTTGAAGGAGACAACTGGGCTTTCAGTTTTAAGCCCAATTAAGGAACTAATTTAACCTAGTACATATTGACAGAGCTTATGCTCTCCTGGCTGACTTTTGAAGACATCAGAGTCCTCCACACCAGTAGGTGATATCAAAAGGTCTCATCAGTACTCTACACTACTGTAAAGCCTATTTTTAAAATTATAATGTTCTCTTCATGACTGACACTGCTGTGAATCATAGAAGCAATCCTGCCCCTCCTGAACCTCAAGAGGATTCACAAGGCCAGTAGCCTAAAGGTCAGTGAAAAGATATCTCTTTTATCAGGAGATTATCTCCTTTATCAGTTGGCTGATGCCCATTGACAATGATTATTTAACTAGAAGAAGTATCAGAGACATCATCAAGGCCATATGTGATCAGAGCCAAAGTTGACTTGGTTAAGTAGGGAGAGCAAAGGGTAAGAAATGGTCAGATTGTGAACTGGAATCTGGGAAATACCAAAAGAAATGGAGAAAACATCTAGCACATGAAATAGCTCTTCCCTGTGCTATCCATAAAAAGTCATAGGCAGGGGTGGCATAGGATAAGGAGGCATGGATGGGTGATAGACCTTTATCACCAATGTTTTCCCCGTTTAATTGATCAATAAGCATTTATTAAGTACCTGCTATATGACAAGCATTGGTAAAGTCAAAATTGAAATCATCTCTCTCTCCCAGAATCTTACATTCTCATAGAGGATAAAATGCGCACACATGCGCACGTGTGTATAACATTTCATATATATGTAACTATCTATATATAAAACATTTTTATATATAACATTTCATCTATCCATCAACTACATTTCTTCTCTTTCTTTCTTTCATTTTTTTCTTTCTTTCTTTCTTTCTTCCTTTCTGTCATCTGTCTATCTATCTATCTATCTATCTGTCTGTCTGTCTGTCTGTCTGTCTGTCTGTCTGTGTCTATCTATCTATCACAAAAGATACAAATGCAATATCCTGAGAGCAACCCCATTATCATCTTATACTTCTGGTTTGATTTCCTAGAGTGTAATTACCTCAGGGACAAGTTACTCTTTGGGACATACTTCTGAAACTATGGATCACAATCCCCCCTTGGTGTAGAAACCTTTAATAGTCAGTCACTTGAAACAATTGCTTCCCCAGCTGTACTCTGTACATCATCTCTCTACTTAGTGTGTCATTCCTACTGGGTTAGTCATTCCCCTCCCAGACATCACACAACATGAGGTGAGGAGCAGAGAGAAATGCCCTTCCCATCCTTCAGTAATTCAGCAACGAGCTGAATCATCCCCCATAACTGCCGTTATCCTCTGCTTTCAGAGATACATCCATTTTCCTTTTTTTAAGGCCCTGAAGAACATGGCTGATCCTTTAGCCAGATAATGACCTGTAATTTCATTAAGTTGTCTGAGGAAATTCTTCCTATATCCTGAAGAAAGAAGTATAAACATTTCTTTGTACTTCATTGAAATTAACCAATCAATATCTGAAAGAGACACCCTTTTAAAAGGTAAAATCAAGGCACTTCCAAGTCAGGAAGAGTGAACACCTGATTTTCTCTGTTGCCTTCTTTTTATATCTTGTCTGGCTAAATGGGTGGGAAGAACACAACTGATCAAGGCTTTCCTTATTTCCTGATGGTTGAGGGTGGGGTGGGAATTTCTGAGGTCCTCCTCTGAGTGTGGGGTGGGATTGAAGAGATGGAAGTCTGGTTACTTCTCCTTCCCTCCTCCCCATTGATTCATTTTCAGGGACTTGGCCAGAGGTTTCTCTCCACTTAGTTTTTAACTCTAGGATTCTTAACCTTTACCTTTGGCAATCTGATGAAGCCCATGGATCCCTTCTCAGAATGTTTTTAAAAAAGATTGCATGGGAAACTAATTATATTGGAATGAAAAAGTGATTTTTTTCCCACTTGAGTTCATGGACTATGTGAAATTTATCAAAGGTCCACACCTTGTCATGACTTCTTAACCCATAAGGTAAGTATTACTCTTCTAGATGTTCCAATATCTTGAGTCAACTGGTCAACTGTTTTATAGAAGACCCACTTGATGTGATTGTCTCTCAGTTAATCCAAACATACTTCCTGTCACATGGAGTTTTGATGGATTGATTTCTAGGCTTGTTTGCACCCAGTTCACAACTCCGACTAATTCAATGGAATAGATGTGTTCTCATCTAATAAGAGTGTCAGAACTAAATGGAGTTGATGATCTGGGCCTCTTACTCTCCCACTTAGTGGCACAGTACAGATATTGCTTCTTACAGGAGGCTTTCCCCATTCTCTGAATTTTAGTGCTTCCTGTCCTACTTATACTTTAATTTACCTCATATAAACTACACTTAAATATGCATTATATATTAGAAAATATACTGAAATGTACTTTATATTTACCTTTATATATTTTGTGGAAACTTTTCTATGCATATATTGTTTCCTTGTAGTAGAATATAAGCCCTTTGAGGGCAGAAACTTCCATTTTTGCCTTACGTTCCCAGCACCTAGCAAAGAGACCAGAGCAGTATGATTATTTCATTAGTAATCCATCTCTCCTGAGTGTATCCCCAACATGTGTCTAAACACTATTCTTAAAGTACTTGTGTCTCCAGGTTATTGTTAATTTGAATTGGACTGGGCTGAACCCATATGGCAACCCTTATAAGCATTATTATTCCCGTTTTATAGAAAATGGAATTGAGGCTCAAAGTGATTAAGTGGCTTGTCTAAAGTCACATAGCAAGTAGATGAGACTGAAAGGATTTGAATCCAGATCTCTCTAGTCCTTTTCTCACTCTGCTGGATGACCTCGCTGTAATTTTATGTGGAATAATGATAGTGCTAACAGTAGTAGCTAGTATTTAGATCGCGCTTAAAGGTTTGCAAAGGGTTTCTGTGGTTGTTATTGAGTCATGTCTAACTCTTGATGACCCCATTTGGGTTTTCTTGGCAAAGACATTGGAGTGATTTGCATTTCCTTCTCCAGCTCATTTTACAGATGAGGAAACGGAGGCAAACAGGGTTAAATGTCTTGCTCAGGGTTAAACAGTAAGTGTCTGAGGCCATACTTAGACTCAGGAAGATGAGTCTTTCTGACTTCAGAACTAGCGCTCTATCTACTGTGGTGCCACCTAGTACGAAGGGGTTTTATGTATGTTAACTTGCTTGATCCTTACAAACCTGCAAGATGGGTGCTATTATTATCCTCATATTAGAGATAAGGGAACTGAGGCCCATAGAATTTAAATGCCTTGTCTAGGATCACACAGCAAGTAAATATCCAAGGCAGGATTTGAACTCAAATCTTCCTGACCCAAAGCCCCAGGATCTATTTCCTGTGCCATCAAGCTGTTTGTATGTAACTAATCTTCACAACTGTCCTTATCCATAAGACACTGAGAAGATGCGAGACACAAGGGCCCATCAGGCCTGCTCAGAAAGCATCTTTTAGGCATTGTCTTAAATCAAAACACGTGTCCCCAAAAGCACAGGATCAAGAGTGGGCTTTCTATAGCAGGGGAATGGGAACATGAAATGACAAAGCGACTGCAGGGAGCAGGCATGGACATGGTGCCCACATGCCTCTCATGCTTCAAGAATGCTTTGAAGTGTTCCAAATGGAAAAACTCCTTATGACTTCTTGGAGTCTCTGTTCCACTTTTGCACATGCCATTGTATTTTCTCTAATTAGTCCCAGTCAAATCACACCCTGGTATCTATTTTTTCCTGGCCCTTCATGATTTTGTTTTTTAAAAATCAATAGTCCTCAAGGAAATTAGGTTGTACAGGGCCTCATTTTGACCACAAATAAGCACTGGACAAGTTTAATTTTGTCAAACTGATATATACATACACACATATAAATCTATCTACACATGTATATATGTATACACACATGTAATAAAATCACAGGTTAGTTTTATAAAAGCACACAAAGGGCTGCAAAAACATTAGTACAGTTTCAGGCTATCAAAGCAAAAGCAAAAACTGGTACAAAGATGGTAAGAGCGTCTTGCGCATGCATATGTGTGCATGCATATGTGTACATATATACGAACACATGCATATACACATAATATGACTAACATTTATACAGTGCTTACATATGTCAGACATTGTGCTAAATATTTTGCAATTTTATCTCATTTTATTCTTACAACAATTCTGTAAAGTAAGTTATTATTATCCATGTTTTAAAGATAAGGAAACTGAGGCCAAGAGAATTAAGGTGAATTGTTCAGAGTTATGCAGCCAGCAAGTGTCTGAGATTGGATTTAACTCATTTCCTCCTGACTTCAGGCCCAGTCCTATATCTGGTGTGAGATACACACACACATTCATGCATACAGAGACACATGCAAATCATATGTAGCATGATTGTGTATACTTACTTGTAATCCTATATGTATGTATAGTTATATTTGCCTATAATATAATACAGATGTTTATATAGCACATGTAAGTATTGTACACACATGTGCACATATGTATACTTGCACATATACATGCATTTTAAATATAATTTACCTGTACTTTCATTAGTGGAGGAAAATCTCCAGGGAGGAATCCAAATTATGTGAGGATCATTTGAAGGGCTTGAGGATGCTTATCCTGGAGCAGACAGTTATCTGGGATCTTAGTATCATTACAGCTAACATTTCTATTAGTACCTACTATGTGTCAGGCGCTGTGCTAAGTGCTTTACAATTATTATCTAATGGTGCTGTTATTATGCTCTTTTACAGATGAGGAAACTGAGGCAAACTGAGGTGAAGTGACTTGCCCAGGGTCACACATCTAGCAAATGTCTGCAGCTGGTTTTGAACTCAGGTTTTCTGGACTCCAGGCTGGGTTTCCTATTCAATCCTAGCTGTTTCTAGGGTAATGATAACAGTCTTTAAGCATTTGAAGGGATCTCATGGTGATACAACATTATTAGACCTGTCCTGTTAGACACCAGAGAGTGGCAGCTGAAGGAAGGGGTAGAAGTCTGAAAGAGACAAATCTGGTCTTGATGTTGGGAGACACCTCCCAATGATTAGAACTGTCCATGGTAGCATAAACTGCTTTGTGAGGTGATGGTTTTTCCCTCATTGGTGACCTTCAACTAAAGACTGGTTGACTCTTTGTCATCACACATCACACACACTAAGTTCCTCTCAAAATCTAAAATTCCATGATTCCATAATTCTTTTAGGGGCAATGAAGAACTACTGAAGGTTCTTCAGCAAGGGAGTGCCTGTTCAGGTCATGGCTGGCTGACTTTCAGGTTGGCTTTCTCCTTTTATTTTTACTCTTACCTACTCCACCCCGAGGTTTGGGAGGATGTTAGGAATGATCCCAGCACTGGGTCCCCAGTGAAAGAACTAATACAACCTTCCTACCCTCCCATAGTGAACTCCACAACGTTCTTTTGCCTCTTTCTGCTTCTCCTAAGCCTTAGTTTCCCCTGCCTCCTGACCTGCAGATTTTTTTTCTTGCTGCCACCTGGGGGAAACAATTTCTTTTGCAGCTAAGGAATCTTAGACTGGGTGGAGGGGAACCTTCTGAGTATTCTTATCTGCTAACTTTTCTCATCCTTAGTCTTCTCTAGTGAAGATTCTTCACACTGGTCGTATGGGCTGCTGACTACTGTCTGGCACATGGAAGATGCTGTTGCCTTGGTAGTCACTTTCAAAGAAATCCCATTTCTTTCCCTCTTCTGAGGTCTACTTGGCACCATCTGTTGATATTCCAAATCCTTTCTCAATCTAATCTATCCTCCACACAGTTAACAAAGTGATTTTCCTAAATCATAGGTTTGACTAGGTTACTCGCCTCTACTCATTAGACTCTAGTAGCTCCTCTACTAGAGTAGACTCAAATGTATACTCTGGCATTTAAAATTCTTTCAAATATGATCCCTTCCTATGTTCCTGACTTCTTATACTTTCCTCCCCTCTAAGCACTCAACCACCCAGTCATCTTGGTCTACTTCCTTTTCTTCATATGTAAACCTCCCATCTCCATGATAATCCCTGGAATTCCCTATACTTTGAATCCCTGACTTCTTTCAGGACTCAATTCAGTTAGCACCTGGTGCGGGAGACTTCTGCTGCTAATGCCTTCCCTTTCAAAGTTTTCTTGTATTAACTTTGTATATATCTTCTATGTGTCTACATATATATATGTATTATGTAGAATTTAAGCTCCTTGAGGGTAGAGACGATTCTCTTTGCAACCCCAACATCATAGCACAGTACATAATGGATGCTTAATTCAGTTCAATTTAATTTATTACAGAGGCTCCTGGGAGTTCAGAATGGTGACCATCAGGTATCTATATCTTCCAGGACACTATCCTCATAGACCCCCAATACTAGAATCACTGTGTGGGAACTCTGCATGCCTCAGTGTCTCCAGATGCTCACACTCTGGGAATACATGCTTACAGTCATTGTCATACTTCTCAGTCATCCCATACACTGTTTGAACAGCCATATTTCCCAGAGATCATGCGAAAACCTCTGGAGACTTAAACTTAAATTCCTGAAATACCCCCCTCAGCTTGGTGAGAGGGACTTACCAGTCTACCAATATACACATAACCTCAGATTGCTTCAGGTCTCACAATTTATGCAAACCAAACATTAATCCCAATATACACACACTCAAACTCTGATATATATGTATGTATATACACATACATATAGACATATATACATATATGCACATATATACACACATGCATATACATATATGGATATATATACACACATACGTACACACATTGTATATACATATACAGGCATACATTTATATACATACAGAGTTATGTATGTATATATAATATATATGATATATATCTTACATATATATGTATATCATATATATATATGGCATATGTATCTATCTATCTATTCTTTCCATATCTATCTATCTACCTACCTATTTATCTATCTGTCTCTTTCCCAAGAAACACTATGGGGCCAGCCTCTAATAATGCACTCTACCAATTACCAGCATCAGAAAACTTCCCTGACACTCCTTTATAGCCTGGGGATGTAGTTTCCCACTCCTGTGGGCAGCTATGAGTTTCTCTGATTAAAACAATACAACTGCTAGCCCTTCAAATGAGGTAACCCAAGTCCAGCATACAGAGCCACTAAAGTTTATTGAGCAGGGAAGTGATATGATTGGAGGGGGTGATTTTGGAAGGGTAATTTGATTGTAGGATCAGGAATTGATGTGTGGGAGCCAGGGAGACCTGTGATGAGGCTGGTTGTGATGAACTAGAGGAAAGGAAATAAGGTCTGAATCATTGTGGTGGAGATGGGAATGGGGAGTCAAGGACAAATGAGAAACATTTTGGAAGTAGAAATGACAGGATTTGGCAATTGTTTAAAAGTAGGAAATGAGTTAGATGAGAAAATCAAAGATGAGCTAGAGATTTTGAATTGAATGGAAGAGCATTTATTAATATATGCATTTATTAGCATTTATTACTGTAAGCCATGCACGGAGATAAATGCTGGGTGTACAGATGGACAAAGGAGATAGTCCTTGCTGAGACAAGCCATATTCTGATCAGGGGAGGTAGCACATAGAGTGAGAGTGAAGAAAAATTGATGAATTGAGTCAGGGAAATTGTTGAGTCAGGTAGAAAACTGAGAAAGGTTGAGTAGATCAGAATACTTTGGGATCCTATATTTGGAGATGGAAGGGATCTTCAAATCAATTGAGCTCAAACACTTTTTTTTATAGGTGAAGAGAATGAGGCTCAGAGAAATTAAGTTACTTATCCAAGGTCACACAACAATATCTGTCTTCATGCTGCCTCATCCCCCTGGACTTCCTGTACCAACTTCCACTTGGCTGGCATACCAGAGTGGAGTACCAGAGGGTAATGCCTATTGTTCTCCCCAGGGCTACAGAGGAAACCAAAAGGGGTTTAGTACTGTTGCTTTTAAGCCCCCATATGATGTGTTATCCCTATCAATTCATTAGCTGAAATGCTCCTAATATCAATTAACCAGTTGATATTGATAACTTTTGTACAGAGATGATTTGCTGAGAATGTATAGCCAGGACAAGAGCACATTGCAAAACCCACCCAAACATGGGCACACTCTTCTTTGCTGCACATGTTTAGTCCCTGAGGAGAGGGCTCAAACTTAAAATGATGGGCATATCCCTTCCCCTTCCCCTTCCCCTCCCTCTTGACTTTTTTTAATGTTTCAAGGGAAAATGGGCTTACATTTGAAATACAAAGCACTGAAACACATATGAGTGAGTATCTTTGGTCCAGGGAGTCTTTTTCTCCTTTTGTAGAATCCCTACTACATTCACTTTTGGGTCTATCATAATCACTGAATGAATTACTATGTTACTCCTAGGATATGGTGACTGAGTGCTAGATCAATTGACAGCTGGTTTGGGCTAATCAAGTAACTCCTTAACACTGGCTTCTCCCTGAACTTAGATGCCAATAGACTCTGATATCTATTCCCAGTTCCTGTAACTCTGATGGTTCTTCCAATTTTTTGAAGCTCTTAAAATCATAGTGTGGTCTCCCCCCCTCCCCCCGCCAACATTTACTCATGTAAGATTAGGAAAGAATGAATACCAAAGAAACAAGCACCATGAGCTCAAGGAAACATGGCAGCCAGGTGGGAGATTGGAGGCAATACTCTCTCCCCATCCCAGACCCACAAAATTTTCCCCTCCTGCTTTGAAATCCATCAAGAAAATGAGCAACAGATCACTCCTTGAACCTTTTGTATGCACCCCCACTTAAACAGCTTTTCATCAACACATAGTAAGGTAACATAAAATAGAAGACTCCTGTGTGTGCTTATACATGCCAGGAAGCATGCTCACAAAACATCCATGCGTACTGGAACTAGGCAGGACAAATTATACATACTCTAATGCCTGGGGTCTTATCTATTACTGTATGATTTGCCTTTTATTGATGTAAAATGAGTCTGGACAAAATTTCATCTCAGGAACATGTGTAATATACAAAGTACAATGTCCAAAGAGAGAAGAGGTATAATCAGGAAAATGGTCATAAATAAAAAATAATAAATTTTTAAAAAAGGAAAAGAGATGTGTTCATAAAATATTCTTACATTCAATTTAAATATTATGTTGTGTTATTATTAGCTTGCCACCACAGGGCTCTTAGCTGACATGACATTTTAAGCTAGAATGGCTAGTAGGTGCAGAAGTGCCAGATGTGTGAGTATTGCCTTTCTGTCAATTTACATCACCAGTACTTAAAGGAACATTGTAGAGAAAGCGACAGGGATAGGCAATGTGAAACACAATAGAGCCTTGCATTTGGTAACCTATGGGTGGGACTATGTGACCTGACCTAAGGCATGCAAAAGAACATTATGGGGGAAGCAGAAGCAACACAGGCAGCCCTCACATTGGGCAGGACTAGCACCTCCAGACTAGGGTAGCCCACTAGTAACCCACCTCAACTACAGGGCCAGGATCTACCTCTAGAGTAAGATAATAAGATACCAGATCAAGAGTTGAAAGAGAAGTTAGAGGCAACCTCTTCATTGCACAGATGAGGAAACTGAGGTCTAGATAGGTAAAGTGATTTGCTGAGGGTCACATACCTAGTAAGTACTTGTCTTTATGTTGTAACAACCCATTTGGGCTCTTTCCATAGGGGAGTTTCTAACCGTCCACTCTAATGGCTTGATTTGAGCTCAGGTTCTCTGCCTATGGAATAACTGCTTTCTCAATAGTGCCCAACTCTCTTAGATCTAGAACTTGAAGTGCACTCAGAATTCATGTAGTTCCCCCTCCTTGTTTTACATAGAAGTAAACTGAGGCCCATCTAAGTGAAGTGACTAATAAGCCTTAGAGACAAGATTTGAATCCAGGGCTGCTGTTCTTTCCACTTCGCCATAAGAACAGGAAAGAAGCACAATAAGAAACATTGCCTAAGAAGTTTAGGATTGGTGGTCTTCAGGTTATGGTACATGTTGGGAATCCAGAATGGTCTTAGATTTCTTAAGTCATTGTTCTTTGCTTCAGAGTAGGTTAGATGTATTTAGCATCAAAATAACTTTCTCAGCACCAAGGACAGGGACCCCTATGTGAATAGAGGGTCTTACATGTTTGATGTGTGTGTGTGTTCATCCTTCGTTGCTGAAGACCATGCCATCAGAGAAATAATGACATGACTTGCACTTGACTTTGTTTTGAATGAGGGAGGACTGTGCAGGTCACCAGCCTCACTTCTCCTCCAGAGTCATCTGAATCCAATGACCAGATATTCATCAGGATGACTGGAGATGACCCAGGATGAGGCAAATGAGGTTAAGTGACTTTCCTAAGGTCACACAGCTAGTGAATGTCAAGTGTCTGAGGTGAGACTTGAACTCAGGTCCTCCTGACTTCTGTACTGGTGCTCTATCCACTGCAATACCTAGTTGCACCCACACATTTAATAGGGGAGGGAGGGATCCCAAATGGTCCCAATGGGTCCCTCTCCATTGAGATCATAGTCAGGAAGGTCTCATTCACTGGGAAATTGAGAGTGTGTAGACTGGAACAGAAAAATTTTAGAGTAGAGGTTTCATGGAGGGGACATAAGATCATTGAGCTGGAGATGGAAGGGACTTCACTCAGTGCAACCTTCTCATTTTACAGATGAGGAAACCAGCACAGAGTGGTGAAGCAATTCTCCAAAATAACAGAAATCAATCTTGAGCCAGGGTTTGTACTCTGGACTTTAAACTCCACATGTAGCCTTTTTTCTACTGTTTCCCTCTGGAAGTCCAGAACGCATTCAATATCAGATAAAAAGCGGGAGAAAATAAAGTCGTAGACAATAGCTCAGAAAAAGACTGGGTAAAAGCAGCAGTGGTTTCTCAGCACCACAAAAGTGCCCAGAAAAATGTCACAGTTTCCTTCTCTTTGAATTCTGTCTTCAAGGGTATAGCTGAAAACTTGGCTCTAGGTAGCAATCTAAGGAATGTTTGCTATGATTCCGCTGCTCTTACATGAGTCACCCTGGGAGGAAACTGTCCCAGCTGATCAATATTACGGTGCCATTTAGGTTCATCTGTGTCTTAGTTCTTATAAGGCCCATGTCTCAAGTTAGAGTGTAGGTCCTATTCCATTGTTTCAAATACCACCTTCATTGTTGGAGAGATAATACTTTGCAAACTTAAAAAGGTTATACAAATGTTAGCTGTCATCATCATCATTATCATCTTCAGCATCAAAGTGCTTGACCTGGGATCCAGGAGGATCTCAGTTAAAATTTCATCTCAGACAATCACTAGCTTGGTGGCTTGGGCAGTCCCCTCGACCTCTCTTGACGTCAGCTTTCTTCTCTATAAAGTGAGGTTGATAATAACACCTACCTTGTAAGGTTGTTGTGAAAAATCAAATGAATTAACGTATGTAAAATACTTTGCAAATCTTCCAAATTCTGCAAAATTAAAAATTTCTATGTCCTTTATAAATAATAGCTACTATTCACAGTAGAATGAGTGTTCAGGTTGTAGTTTGAATCTGACTTTTGGCCTTTTGAATGTAGGGCAGGGCATTCCTTTTCTCTGACCCCTGTTTCTCTTCTGTGAAATGGGGACAAGCATCCCTATGATGCTGTAACAACAAGGACCCTGGCATACACAGGAGGGCCTGCTGTACAGGTTCTCATATCTGCTTTTCTAAAAACAAAACAACTTTTGAGAGGTCAACAGTCACTTTAATCAAGCACATATATCATTCACTTCTTTCAGGGAAAAAAGTCAACACCCTGAACTTCAGAGAAAATAGAAATAGAAAGACCAACAGGCAGGGCTTCCAATTGTCTGACCATAAGCAACACATACATCACAGATCAAGAGACAGATCCAATTGTCTGACCATTACATACATACATACATACTTGGTTACCAGACAGAGAAGCACCAACATCTGGATTTTCAAAGCCAGGGGTAGGGGTGGGATGAATGGGGCTCCTTAATGGCTGCTCAGAGTCTCATCTGGGACACCACATTTCTTCTAAAAATTAGCCCCAAAACAAGACCTCACCTCAGAGGATGTGTACTCTCTTCAAAGTCGGAGGGTATGACAATTCATGATCCAGTGTCTTCCTTCCTACAAAACAAGCCTCCCCCAATCAAGCCTCCCTCAATAGCCCCATCTGAGGCCTATCAATGGGCGGGGAAAATTTTTAACTCTTATTACAGATGTTTGTGTCATAGGGCTATGGATATAGGGAAAAAGCACATTTCAAATCTTACATCTTAGATAAAGGTCTATCATTAAGATTACTTCCCTTTTTTATTTTTGGCTATTATTACTTTTTCATAAAGAGCAGGTCTGACAATGTCAACAAATTCTAGTAGCTTCCTATTACCTTCAGAATCCAATACAAAACTCTTAGTTGGCACTCAAAGCCCTCTATATCCTAGTTCCTTCCTACATTTCCAGTCTTCTAGTTTACCCCACATTCTTAAATCCAGCAACACTAGGCTCTTTGCTGGCATTTTCATGGGCTGTCTCATGTGTCTAGAACACTCTCCCTTTTGACTTTCTTCAGGTTCATGGGGAGAAAAATCCCATATTCTGCAGAAAAGGCTCCATTTCCCAAAGTCTCTTATTTCTAATACCTCTCCTCTGTTTATTACTTCCTATTTATCATATATAAGGTATATCAGCTACATATAGCTATATATAAGAAATATGTAACTATATACACATATAATTATATATAAATAAAAAATATATATATGCATATATACATACACACATATATGTGTGTATGTATATAACCAGCTAGGTAGACAGACAGACAGTGTTTGTGCACGATTGTTTATATGTCATCTTTTCCAATCAGATTGTGAGCTCCTCAAGGATAGGGGCTGCCTTTTGCTTCTATCCGCATTGCTTAACAGAATGCCTGGCACACAGTAGGTGCTTAATCAGTATTTATTGATGAGTTTGGATGGTCTCCTAAATAAATATGCTCCGAATGAGACTCCTATAGAAAGCTCTGTATCAGTAGACCTTTCATCTGAACCTCATTCCAATCTAGTTCTACTGAAGACCTGAGAAGTCTCAGTCATGCTCCCTCTGTTAACTGATTTAAGTTCACACTTCTTTGTCTGGCATTCAAGGCTCTCTCTAAGTTTGCACCCCTTTCTTTTTTATTCTTATCTATGCATTATGCATTCCAACTCTCTGTCACCCCATGGTGATAGCATGCTATAATTCAAAAGTCTATTTGAGCTTATTTTATCTCATTTGAGCTAGTTCTTGTATGAAAGAGGAGGCCACATCATCCATGGTCCATGATTTTTAGAGGCAGTTGGTGGTACAATGGATAGAGCATTGGGACTGTAGTCAGGAAGACCTAAGTTCAAATCCAGACTCAGGCATTTACTAGCTGTGTGATCCTGGGCAAGGCACATAAACTCTGTTTGTCTCAGTGTCTTCAACTATATAAAAATGGAGAGAATAAAGGAACTTACCTCCCAGGGTTTTTATGAGGATTAGCACAGTAACTGGTACATAGTAGAGGCTTAATAATTGTTTATTTCCTTACTTCTTGTGTGACCCTGAACAAGTCATTTAGCCACTTTGACTTAAGCAATCCTCTGTAAAATGCTGGAAGAGTTAGAAGAGTTGGAAGAGATAGTCTCAGAGGTCCCTGCCAGCTCAGAATCTATGATCCTATGATCTAGAACCATAACTCTTAATGTGGATACAAATTATTGTTTTTATTTCACATAATCGATAATCACCTTTCTCTCCCTCCTCCTCCTCCTCCTCTTTCTTCAGCAGATGAAGCAGGAGTGTGATATAGTGAGAAGAGAGCTGGACCTGGAATCAGGAGAGCTGGGACCAGGAGGATGCAGGTAAATGTTAAACAACTGACTCTTGAAAAAAATTTCTACCAACTATGCTTTAAAGTTTAATCTACATTATTAACATTTTCTTAAGTCTAGACAATCAACAAAATAATCAAGTCCTGATTTGTAGCATTTGCAGATTTCTAAGGTGTAAACAATCACATTGAAAATTTCACATTAGGCTATTGTGAGCATGTTGGAGCTGATCAAGCAAGCCCCTTCTTGAGAAGCTCCAATACTTGCTCCCAGTGTGACCATGGACAGATCACACAACCTCTCTAGCTTCCGCAGTACAAATGTAGTGGGGATGCAGATGTCCCTTACAAGTTTGGTACTTAAGGCAATTTTTTAAAAATATCTTCTCAAATCAACTTTTAATGAAGAATTCATTTGAGAAGACTGGAGACAGAAATACTAGAATATTTTGAGGTTGTTTTTGTGGAATCCAAACTAGGAACTGAGAAAGTAAAATGGAACCAGGATGGTGAGGAACTCAATTATGGGCACAGCATGGAGGAGGGAACGTTCCTTCTTGTAGTTTCCTGTTATGACTATCTAGTCTTACTAATTGAGTACTAAGACTACTTCTTTTAACTTGCAGAAAGATTGTAAATACTATCTATGCCCTCAGAGAACTCAGCTAAAGACTTGTTTGTCTCTATCTAGTTAAATCATTTGGTGGATGATCCTCCCAAAGCCTTTGCTTCACTGAGATCCTATAATTCAATTTTTTTTTTTTTTGGGAGATGGTTCAGGCTTATGGCATCTGATGGAAGCCTTTTGCAGCATAATGCAAATCTGAAAGTGACTGAATGCAAAGAGGCAAAAAAGAGAGACTGTGTATTTGCAGGACAATTAATGAATCAGAATCTAAGATGGAAAATTGCAGGAGAAGTTGGGACGAGTGAGCTGTTACAAGAGATCCTATTAGTTCCATCAGATGTTGGAAAGTTTACTGAAGTCTCACATTGCCTACCTGGCTGAGTCATTCTGCTTGCCCAATTTGTCTTTCATGTTGATGGATGAAAGTCCCAGGAAGCACAGTTTGTCCAGCCTCTCCTCAATGAGGAGTGCCATTAGCATACAGAGGGCTGCCCAGGTAATTCCTTAATTGCATTTTACTTTCACAGTGATGACTCAGCTGAGCATCAAAGAGAGGAAATCTGGGACTTCCTAGAAGAGTAATGCTGGACAGAGGTCTTCATCAGTTTCGAGACACTGTAATAAGTACAAAACAAGCCAATGTTGGAGAGGATGAAGAAGGCAATTACAGCCAAATGTAATCTTGGAGCTGTTTTATCAACAGCTGACAGGCACCTGGGCAGGTTTGTTGCTACTAAATGGGACAGAATTCTTCCCAATAATTTTGTCATACGTTAATTTGCCAATTAGAGATGTAAATTGCCAAAGTACAAACTGCACATCTTATTAGCTGGGAAATAATTCAAGGGGGACTAAGTGCTCACAAATATGAGTAGGTGGGTGGGGGTAGCTTTGAGAAGGCTAGAGATAATTGGTCTCATCTTTCCCTGTCCTCTCTGAACACCTTAGTCCCTTAGGTGAAAAATCATCCTCTCCTTTTGACATCTGCTTTGACAGACACCCAGTTAATTTGACTTCATTGGTCTTAACTTGATTTGGAGTCTCTATAAATGTCTTGAAATTCTATTCAAATCCATTTTTCTATCCCTTCTCATTACTTGAAATTCCTTCAACAATTCTTAATTTCTTTCCTTCTTCTGACACCTCTTCACCTAACAAAATAGATTATCCAATACTGGTTTTCCCATTGGACAATAAGAGCAAACCCTTTGGAGCTCAGGTATGACTGTAAATCATTAGAGACATTTCTGATGTCAATGGAAACTGTCTCCTGAGTCATGAAAATATATTCTTAAACTCAGAGCAGTTCCTTCAGCATCTAGCACAGTACACACATGGAGTGGGTACTTGATCAGTGTTTGCTATTTGATCAGTGAGGAATTTGGCCCTATTGTGCAATGCTATTGATCTATGTATGTCACTATGCATACTTGTGGGAATATTTTTACATATATATGTATCTGTATGTCTATCATCTTGTGATGGTAAGCAAAGTGAGATCTTTTGCTGTTTTTGTTTTGATATAATCCAATGCCTCTAACTGAATCTTGCCTGTATCAGCCAAGAGTCTTTACTAGGACAAAAGTACAGAAACAAGAGTTTCCTTAACTAGAAACAATTTATGTTTTGGTATTGTTAATGTGATTAGAGATCTTCTCCATTCATTAACAAGCTTGCCCTCTGACTCTAAAAAAGGCATAAATACTCTGAGGGTGATGTTTTAATTTAGGATTTACTAGAAGTGTTTGTTTGGCCA
Organism: Notamacropus eugenii; assembly: GCF_028372415.1. Lineage (NCBI taxonomy): Eukaryota > Metazoa > Chordata > Mammalia > Diprotodontia > Macropodidae > Notamacropus > Notamacropus eugenii. Next base: position 744,782,011 of record NC_092872.1, read on the forward strand.
GATGAGGATTCTGGGAAGTCACTAAGGAGTTCCCCGCTTGGAAAACCCCAATATCAGTGCTTCCCTCTTTGGTATCTATGGTCAGACAGTTGGACCTGTCTGTTGAGGGTCAGGCAAAGGAAGCCATGTCTGTTGATCTTTGATTTCTCTGTATTTTCTTTGAAGTTCAGGGTGCTGACTCCCCTGAACTAGGTGAATGATATATGTTCTTGGCTAAAGGAATGATATGTGTGCTTGATTAAAGAGACCGTTAACCTCTCAAAAGTTGCCTTTCCTTTTATGAATGCAGATCTAAGAACCTGTGGTAGCAGGCCCCCTGTTGGAATACTTACTGTTACACATCTCTCTATCTAACTGTCTATATATTAGTGTTTCTTCCTGAACTTTAGGGCCAGAAAAAAAAAAGAAACAACTTTGACCACTCATGTAGTATATGTCCCCCAGAGGATTATTGATTAAAGAATGGAAATGACTTTAGGGAATCATTCCAGTACAGTTCTCTTATTTTACAAATGAGGAAATTGAGGACCCCAAAGAAGACATGACTTGTTGAAGTTCATGAAATTAGTAAGTGGCAGAACTGGGATCCCAATCCTGCTAATCCAACTCTACCTCTAGCATCCCTCTAATGACAAGGCAAATCAAGCCAGTTATTGAAGGTAGGTGCTCTCTTTTCTATTTCTTTCATCTTTCTTCTTTTAATGCTTAAAATGTAAACCCCTTGAGGGTAAGGACTATTTCTCTTTTGTCTTCCTTCCCCATTGCTTAGAATATCTCCAGACACATAATAGAAATATAATATGTTTGTTCATTGATCATTATTTATGATAATTAGATCAATATTAAGTGGCAGCAAGAGTGGATGGGTAGAGTAGCAGAGTTGGAGTTTGGATTCTCCCTCTGACATTAGCTGTGTGATCCCATGTGTAAGTTATGTAGTCTGAAAAGGCTAAATTTTCTCATCTGGAAAATGGGGATAGAAAAACCCATAATGACAACCTTCCAGGGTTATAAAGATATCCAAATGAGGTAATATGTGTGCAGTACTTTACAGGTCCTCTATAAATGTCAGCAATTATTAGTAATAACCTACTCTGATTCTGTGCATGTCTTATTTTTTTGTTGCTTTCTTGGCTGCTGTATTCCTGCTTCTTCAGCCTGTCAAACATGACCTCTCTGGTCTTTTCCATTTCACTCTTCTCCAATCCCCTCTATCTGTCCTAGTTAGGCACGGAAGGACCCAACATTACTCCTATCTGTTCTGTTTGCTAGTCAAAGATATTAATTAGTGAGGCCTTGGGTCTGCAAGAAACAAGCCTTCCTAGCAGGAATGGTGTTATATGTATGCAGAGTGCATGGTCATTTCTGTGGCGTGATTTAAAGGTGGCAGAGACACTCCTTCCCCAATCTCCCCAATTAAAATAACAATTCTAACAACAACATTTGATTTAACACCATTAGGGATTCATTCTTTGGGATCACATATTGACCTCTCCTTGATTGTTTTTTCTTTAACAATGCAATCCCTCTTGGACCAGGTAGCATATTAATTCTGCAGCTCCTTAATGTTACTTCATTTCTTTGATTGACCGCTCTAATTTGTTGGAAAGGACAGTTCTTCTAAAAGAACTATGCAGAAATGAAATAGATTCCTTATGAAGTAGAAGGTCCTCACTTCTGGAAACATTTCCATATACTGTGAGTCAGGTTACTCAGCAGCCTTAACTATTCCATGGCCTCCATCACCTATGGCATGGGTGGCCCTGGTCTCTGAAAGACTTAGCTCCTGGAGCATAAGCTCTGATGGCTTCCACCAAACCTCTGGGATATTGTCTGTCTATAGGACCTCAGGATCCTAAAGCTAGAGCTGGGAGGGACCCCAGGCCTCTTATAGTCTAACCCCTTCATGATGGAACTAAAGTCACATACTAAGTAGGTGGAGGGTTCAGGCTATGACCCAGATTTTCAGGTTCAATATTCTTTCCCCATGGGGTTAGGTGTGGAGATAAGCATTTCTATAGTATCTATTACATGCCAGGCACTGTGCTAAGCACTTTTAAAAATATACATTTTATCTCATTTGATAAAATCCCTCCAGGATTTTAGTTGTTCAGTTGTTCAGTCACTTCCTACTCTTCATGATCCCATGGACCATGCTGTCCATAGGGTTTTCTTGGCAAAGTGGTTTACTATTTCCTTCTCCAGTGGATAAGGCAAACAGAGGTTAAGTGAATTGCCCAGAGTCATGGGCTAGTAAATGTGTGTGGTCACATTTGAATTCAGGTCTCTTGACTCCAGTCCCAATGTCCATCCATCGTAGCACCAGCTGCCTCTATAAACCATGGATCGTAGACGTCATCATTTCCTTCTTTCATCCAAGGACCAGCCCAGCTGTGGTTGGAGAGATCTGTCCCCAGGATGGCTTCAGGGTGAGGAATTTTTCAGCCACAGTGATTCTTGACTGAAATCTGAACTTTTTTGGGGAGGAATGAATATTCATGATGCATATCTGACACGTCCATGGGTGACTAGTTCTGTCTCATGTCTAGTATAGATCTGAGTTCTAATAATCTCCTAAACTAGTATGGCACTTCATGGTTCCAATGTGCTTTTAAACCCATTACCTCATTCTAGAGTGCTAATGATAACCAAGATGTAGAACCCTCCTAAACAATCTGACAACCCCAAAATTTTATTTTATAATGAATGACTTGTGAAAACTTTTATTTGTAGAATCATGATTAAGAGTAATTTATTATTGTGAAGCTAAATTCAATTAAACATATCTATTAAATGCCTACTCTGTGTGAAGAAATGGGCTAGGTACTGGGGATATGAAGAGAAAACCCAAATAATCCCTGCCCTCAAGAAATTTATATTCTAGAATGGTGGGGTTGCCTAGTACATGCAGTGAGGACTGTTAAATACAAAGTACAGACAAAATTATACAAACATTTTATGAAGGGAGGAGTTCTGGAAAGGCCTGGCTGTAGAAGGTGGCACTTGAACTCTGCTTCGGGGGAAGGTACTGCTTCTAAAGGTGAGGAGGGAGAGTGGTGGATGGTGGGAGATAAAGGATAGAATATTGGGTATTGGGAATAGCTAAATAACTGGAGTCAGAAAGACTCATCATCCTGAGTTCAAATCCAGCCTGAGATACTCACCAGCTGTATGACCTTGGGAAAGTCACTTAACCTTGTTTGCCTCATCTGTAAAATAAGCTGAAGAAGGAAATGGTAAATCATTCCAGTTTCTTTGCCAAGAAAACCCCATGGACACCATGGTCCATGGGGTCATGAAGAGTCAGACACAACTGAAATGAATGAAGAAAAGAGAGTGTATGACAAGGAGTCATGAAATGAGATTGGAAAGGTAGGTGAGAACCAGATTGTGGAGGCCTTAAAATGCTTGGTTAAGGATTTTGTATTTTATACTAGAGGCCAAATGGAGTTATACCATGTTCTGCAATGGAAAGAGTTATATCTTGAACCAGAGAGTTCATTTAAATCAACTCTGTCCTTTATGCCTGTGTGGTCTTGGCCAAGTCACATTCTCTTATCTTCTCATCTAAGATGAGGCAGGGTAGGGGACTCAATCATCTTAAGATCTCTTCACGCTCTAAAAGTCTGTTCCCATGAATTTTGAAGAACAGATTGAAATGGTCCAATTGGAATATCAGTTTGGCATTTGAGGGGAGGATGGATTGGAGAGGAGAAAGATACAGGGCAGGGAGACCAATTAAGAGCTTATTATAATGATCCAGATTAGAGGTGATGGCAGATCTTAGAATCATTGGAATGGAAGGTCTTGATGAGGTTGTCTCCACCACTTGTACTCAGGTAGAGTCATACGTTTCAAATGGAATTGGAGCTTATTGGAATTTAAACTTTTGCTTTTGGCAAAATACAACTGTACACTTCTCAGAAAAGTTTTCTAACGGAATCCTCAGAGGTATTTTAGATGTCACGGGGAATTCACAAAGGGTGGTTTGTTCAATGCTATTTCAGGACAACCAGAGCCAGGCTGGGCAAAGTTTTGATTGAGATAAGTATAAATCAATCTGGAGTTGATGTAAATGTTTACATAAGGCTTTAAAAATGAAAGAAAAACGTTCTAGGGACAAGGTGCATTTGTGGTTTTGCTGAATCCAAAATAGAAATGTTTACAGATGACCAAACTTAGATACCCCTATCCTAGTCTTGATCAGAGAGTTACATTAAAGGAAAACAGACTGCAATGTGACCTGCTTCCTTGAATGGTAAAATGGAGCCCTGAGCATTTCTCCTTTTCCCCTATTCTCTTTGCTAGAATTCATAATCCATAGCAGAGGTTCCCAAACTTGTTTGGCCCACTGCTGCTTTAAAAAAAAAAGAATTACTTCTCCCCAATCTACTTTCTTTAACCCTTTAATGGTTTTTTGAAATTTGCATCATTTAAAAAATGAAATGAAATTAATATAGTTTTTTATAAACCTTAAAGTGCTATATAAAGAATATTATTAATAATCGCCATTTTTGGTTATTTACACATTATCTCTCCCATTAGCCTGAACTCCTTGAGAGTGGGGACTCTTTTTTTGCCTTTTTTTGTATCCCCAGTGATTAACAGATTTCATGATACATAGTAGGTAATTTAACAAGTATTATCTGACTAACACTGGGGATACAAAGAAAGGCAAAAAATAGTTCCAGTCTCAAAGAGTTCCCAGTCTGTTGGGGGTCATGTCATTCAAACTAGGTATAAATAAAATATATACAGGATCAACTAAGGGGAGTCCCAGAAAGAAGGCATCAAAACTAAGAACTAGGAAAGGTTTCTTTTTTTTAAATTAAATTATTTTATTTGTTTTCAGTGTTCTACAATCACTTTCATAGATCTTAGATTGTTTTCCCCTTTCTTCTCCTTTTTCCCTCTCCTTCCCCACTCTCTCCCTGAGATGGCATACAATTTTATATAGGTTCTACACATACGTTCCTATTAAATACATTTTCACCTTAGTCATGTTGCATAGAAGAATTAAAATGAATGGGAGAAATTATAAAACAAAATAAAACAGAATACAAAAGAAAATGGTCTGCTTCATTCTGCAATTGACTTCCATAGTTCTTTCTCTGGATGTGGAAGGCATTTTGCCTCAAGGGTCCATTGGGAATTTTTTAGATCCTTGCATTGCCGTAAAGGACTAAGTCTACCAGAAAAATTCCTCTCACACTGTGATTGTTGCCGTGTACAAAGTTCTCCTGGTTCTGCTCCTTTCACTCAGCATCAGTTCATATTAGTCTTTCCGGGCCTCTCTGAAGTGGAAAAGGTTTTTTTCCACAAAAAGTGGAATTGCAAAGGAGTCTTCAAGGAAGCCAAGAAAGCTAGGAGTATAAATGAGAAAGGAGAGAATTCTAGGCATGGGAGAAAGCCAGTGAAAATGCTCACAGTCTGGAAAGGAAGAATGTTATTTGAGGAACAGCAATGAGGCCCATGTCACTGGCTTGAGGAGTCTGTGGACAGGTGTAAGGTATAAGAAAACTAGAAAGATATGAGAGGGCTAGGTTACGACAGGTTTGGGATACAAAATGAAGGATTTTATATTTGATTCTAGAAGTGATACGGAACATTGGGAATGATTGAATAATGAAGAGACATGGTTATACTTGCTTGTTAGGAAGATCAGTTTGACATCTGAATGGAAGATGAACTGAAATAAGAAGAGGCCTGAGTCAAGAAAATCAACCAGCAGGCTATTGCTAAAGCAAACAGGGTTAAATGACTTGCCCTGGGTTATAGCTAGCAAACGTCTGGAGTCAGATTTGAACTCAGGAAGTTCTCTTCCTGACTCCAGGTACAACACTTTAGACGCTGTGACTCCCAACTTCCCAAGTTCCAGTGAAAAGTCCGAATTACTTTAATTTTCCTTATTTCTAAAAATATTGATTGATTTAACTCCTTCCTACTCAAGGATTTCTCAAAAGTCTTCTCCAAGTACTGTAATTTTAAAGCATCGATTCTGTGGCATTGAGTGCACCTCTCACAGCCATACATCACTATTCCTTTTGGTAGGCATACCAACTTGTTGACTAGTTCAGTTTTGATTGCAAAACCTACACCATATTCACAGCTCTCTCTTTCACTGTGGACACTCCAGAAAAATGTATATCCAGCTGTGACTACAGTAAGCTGGCCTTCATTTGCTAGCCTTGTTTCACTCAGAGATGTTGTTTGGTTGAGATACCTGTTGAGTTCTCTTGCAACAAGAGTTGTTCTTGCTTATTATAGGGATGTCATTTTGGTCCTCTTCGAGAACAAGGACAATAACTAACCAACCAACTTTGCTAATAGGAAAAAAAAATCATAGCTTTGACTATATGGATCTTTGTTGCCAAGGTGATGTCTCTGCTTTTTAGTATGCTGTCCAGATTTGACATAGCTTTCCTTCCAAGGAGCAAGAATCTTTCAATTTCCTGACTTATAGTCACTATCTATAGTGATTTTTGAGTCCCAAGAACATAAAATCTGACAATGCTTCCATTTCCTGTTGCTCCATTTGCCAGGAAGTGATGGAAACAGTTGCCACTCTCCTCTTTCATCCTCATCAGGAGGTTTCCTAATTCTTCTTCAATTTCTGCCATCACCATGCTTTCATTTGCCTATCTGGCTCTGCTGTCATTTTTCCTGACAACTGCAATTCCAGTTTTTGATTTGTTCAGTCTGGTATTTCACACGTTGCACTCAGTGTATAAGTTAAGTAAGTGTGATAATTTACAGTCTTGTCATATTCCTTTTCCAATCTTAAACCAGTTGTTTCATGTTCAGTTCTAACTGTTGCTTCTCAACCTGCATACAAGTTCCTCAGGAGACAAAATGATCTGATACTCCCATCTCTATGTAGACTTGCCACATTTTGTTGTGATCCACACAATCAAAAGCTTTAGTTTAGTCAGTGAAGCAGAAGTAGATTTTTTTCTCCCTGGAACTCCTTGCTTTCTCTAATTCAGCAAATGTTGGCAATGTCATCTCTAGTTTCTCTGCCTCTTTGAAAACCAGTGTTCTACTAATTCTTGGTTCACATATTCTTAAGCCTAGCTCACACAATCTTAAGCATAGCCTTGTTGGCATGTGAAATGAGTGCAATTGTTTAGCAATTTGAGCATTCTTTGATATTGCCCTTTTTTAGAATTGGGGCATAAACGAATCTTTTCCAATTAACTGCTGTTGAGTTTTCCAAATTTGCTGGCATATGGAATGTGACACTTCATCAGTATCATCTTTTAGTATTTTAAATAGCTCAGCTGGAATTATAACAATCACTTCTACTAACCTTATTGTTAGCAATGCTTCCCAAGTTCCCTTGGCTTTATTCTTTAAGATATTCTAAATCAGTCACCACACCCTAGTGTCCATCTGTGATGTTAAAACTAATTGTATAGTTATGTATAGTCTTACCATCTCTTAATCACTTCTGTTTCTGTTACCATCTACAGTTTTTACCTTTATCATGTCATTTTTTTTGCATGAAGCATTCTGTTGTTTTCTCTAACATTCCTGAATAGATCTCTTATCCTTCCCATTCTATTGTTTTCCTTGATTTCTTTGCATTGCTCATTTAAGAAGTCTTTCTTATCTCTCCTATCTATTGTCTGGAATTCTGCAGTCAGTTGGGTATTTCTTTCCCTTTATCTTTTCCCTTTTGCATTCCTTCTTTCCTCACCTATTCATATTTATCCTCATCAGATAGTCATTTGGCTTTGTGCTCTTCTGTTTTTATTTCTGGAGTTTTGTTGCTGTTGCTGCTGCTTCCTCCTGTGTAATATCGCAGACCAACTGTTCTTTAGGTGCTTGGTCTACCAGACTGAATCCCTTAAATGTATTTATCACCTCACTTCATATTCATAAGGGATGTTATTTAGGTCATATCTATATGGTCCGATGGTTTTCCCTATTTTTTTCCCATTTAAGTCTGAATTTTGCAATAAGAATCTCATGGTTTGAGCCAATCAGGTCCAGGTCTTGTTTTAAATGACTGTATATAGCTTCTCCACTTTTGACTGCAAAGTATATAATTAATCTGATTTCGATATTGACCACCTGATGATGCCCATATTTAGCATCATCTTTTCAGTTGTTGATAAACGTTGTTTGCTATGACCAGGGAGTTATCTCAGCCAAACTCTATCAGTTAGATTTTGTGCACTGGGGCCAAACTTCCCTGTCATTGTAATTATCTTTTGATTTTCTATATCAGCATTACAGTCTTTTATGTGGAATGTAACATTTTTTATCTGTTTTATTTCGAGAAAATATTGCAGGTCTTTATAGAACGGATCAACTTTGTCATTTTTGGCATCATTGGTTGGAGAACAGATTTGTATTACTATGACACTGAATGGTTTGCCCTGGATTAGAACAGATATCATTCTGTCTTTATTGTTATTATGTCTCAGTACTGCTTTTCTCAATCTTTTATTGACTGTGTTCTTCTAAGGAATTCTTGCCCACAGTAGTATATGGGGTGATCACCTGAATTAATTTCACCCATTCCTATCTATTTAAATTCACTGACACCCAAGATGCTGATGTTTAATCTTTCCATCTCCTTTTTGAATGCACCCAGCTCATCCTGGCTTGAAGATCTTACATTCCAGGTTCCTATGCAATATTGATTTTTACAGTATCAGACTTTCCTTTCATCACCAGACACATCTGCAACTGAGCTTCCTTTCAGCTTTTGCCCAGATGCTTCATTAGTACTGGAGATACTTGGAGTCGTACTCTGATCTTCCCCAGTAGTATGTGGATACCCTCTGACCCAAGGGGCTCATCTTCCAGTGACCCTCTAAGGGATTTTCTTGGCAAAGATACTGGAGTGGTTTGCCATTTCCTTCTCCAGTGGATTACCTTTTGTCAGAACTCTCTGCCATGCCCCATTCTTCTCATAATTTCATTGAGCTATGCAAGCCCCTCCTGCATGGCAAAGTAGTATTCCAGAAGAGGAAGGATGACTTATAATTTATAAACCTTAGGGATTGGAATGACGGGGGAATCCTGGACAGAAATAGAAAGTTAAAAAGAAAATTACATTTTTAGGGAAACATAGGTTGTGTTTTGAACAAAATAAATTTATGAAGCCTATGATACATTATATGTGAAGAGATTATTAGTTACCTAGTGACATGGGGCTGGAATTAGGGAGTGAGAAAAATAATGTGATTTTCAAGGCACTTAAAATCTATGGAGATGGAGTAATCTATAAAGACATTAACATCGCTCCCTAAGATCTTGTGGCAAATTGCCCTACTAATGAATGCTTGGACCTCAGATCAGGGCCTGAAAAACTAACCCTCTTCCAAATCCTGAATTCTGACCCTACCTGGGTATCTCTCCTTAATCCAACTCCTGATTAATATTTCACATGATATACTATATCGAGCCAGTCCTAAACCTTCTTTCCTATTTCCTTCTTTCCTAGAACCGTAAGTAAATCAATATTACTATTGTTAATCGAAAGTGTATGTCATTCTACTTTCTGAATCCTGAAACTTTCCACACCATAACATCTTGCTCTGACTCCCTCTCCCTTATATGTGTTGTTTTCTCCTATTAAAAGATCTACACTTTGAGGGCAGAGACTATCGCTATTTGTATAATTGTAAACTCCACCATTGCTTGATGCACTGTATAAACTTTATAAACTTTTTAAAAGTAAACTTCTCCCAAAGCCTTGCTTTATAGAGGTCTCAAAACTTTCCAGTTAAACACTTCATTTTCCACCAGCAGCTCTGCTTAGTCTTGACTCTGTGAACCCTTTTCCAGCTTCGTGTTGGGTGTTGTCTTTCCCCATTAGGTTGTAAGTTCCTTGAAGTTATGGAATGTCTCTTTTCCTTATTTTTAACTCCAGGGCTTTGCCCAATGTCTGTCACAAGGTGCATCCTTAATGTTCATTGATTATACTAAGCTCTTAAGGAATGTTTTTTTCATTCATTCATTCCTACATTCATTCCAACAAATATAAAATATGCACAAAATACATACAAACAGCATGATGGAAGGACTAAAGAACCAGACTTGATTTTGGGTAGACTTAAGTTGAATTCCTGCCTCATCACTTAACCTCAGACAGTACTCAGATTTAAAATGGCAGAAGAGCAGGTGATCACCACTGGAAGATCTCAGGACTGAAACAATTGCATCAAAACTCTCAAAGTAACGTGGGAGTACAAGAGTCCCAGCAAATGGGCGAATCATGGAAAACTTGATGTACAATCAACCCGACTGCTCACCATCACTCTGTGAAGTGATTACTCATTAAGTATTGTAATTGACACAGACATCTGTCTGAATTTGACAGAGATTGATGGACTCCCTGTTGGGTGTGTTGGGAAAAATTGGGCTAAACGAACTCCCAAGCTATCCACTCCAAACCATTAAGCATTAGTTAAACAATTGATTTACGCATGTCATCTTTTCAAGTGTGAGAGACTTAAAGACCAAAAGTGCCAAGCCTAGAGGCCTGTATTGGGCTACCCGAGTCTTTCTTACCTGTCCCAGGTCTTCGGTTGGCCAAACTGGATAAACGTATGAGAGAAAGGACGTTCCAGAGTCGAACAGGGGTTGAGCTTTATTACAGGGTTTCGGTTACAAGTGCAGGGCGATCTTCCTTAGGAGGAAGAGGGGGAGATTTCCTAAGGAGGCTAGATCTTAAGGGATTGGAAGTAGAAGTACAAGCGGGGAGAGAGGGGGAGGGGAGAGAGGAAAGAAAAGAAGCGGAGCCCTACTATCCTCTTTGGCTCCACACGTGCTAAGAGAGAGCTTTCAGGCTTCCTCAATCCTACTTAATCTTCAGCCACACAGTTTGCATCTCAATACCATGCTGTTAGGTAACTAGGTGTGCTCCAATCCGGGACGATCTCGAGGGCAGGGAGACTCTACCCATCACGTATCTCCCGGGGAGAGGCGGAAATACCCGAGCTAGCCGAGCTAGCTCAGTCTAACCTTCTCGAATCCCCGCTGTTCATGGAGGGCCTCGTAAGACTCTAAGATTTAGAAGTCCCACTTTTACCCGCCCGAGACCGTCCACACGGAATTGAGCTTCCAGTCCCAACACAAAAGAAAAATAGTATTCACTGAGTCTAGCATAGTGCTTACAATAAAAAAAATAAAGTTATGACATCATTTGTGTAAGAAAATCCCATTGAGGAAACTGCTTCTACCAATGTAGATCAGCAACTCATCTGCAATTTAGATTCTCTGAGAGTCTTGAGTTACTGAGAGCTTCCTTGACTTGCCTGATATCAAGTGGGCTGCAAGAATCAGAGACAGGGCATGAAAGCTTTCCAAGGAGGGCTCTTTTGTCAGTCCCCCACACTGCTTATATATTAGTAAGTAGTTGGATGAATGTTTGTTGAATTCATGAAGAAAGAATGAATTATTTGACATCAACTCATGTCTATGAAACCCATCGTTTTTCTCTTTTGGTGACAGATGTATCTTAATGAACACACTAGATGATCCCTTGACAGAGACATCACTTTTATTTCCAGCTGCTGTCCTAGGCTAATATTTGCCAAGCAAACTCATGATTTTGGGTTCCAATTCATTCTGTATTTAAATCAACCTCAGAGGAGAGGAGAGTAGCAACAGAGAGAAGGGCAATAATTATGGTCTTTTAATGTGTACGGCTTTTTATGCACTGTGTCATTAGACAGTATATATTAAGTGGAGATAAACACCAGGAGTCCAGCAACAGGTGCAATGCTGAAAAGATAACTAACTAAAATTTTCCCTTTGTTTTAGCTGTGGCCTTCACCTTCATGTACTATAAAGGTCATGGAAGACAGCTTCACCTATATCACACTTGACAAAACAATGCACCCAACCTAAAGGATCTTTCAGCTCATCATTAGACATGTCTAATTTGGAATACAAGTGCAACTCATTTATTTACTCTGGCATGAGATTAGTGTATGAAAAAAGAGGCTTCTACTTATTTTCCAGTGTAGAACCTGACTCGTAAAATGGTAAAGTCTGCACATTGAAAAAAAAATATTCAGAGGACATCTTCCGAGATAGATAGAAAATATTCATGTTTCTAGAAAGAAGGGAAATACAATTCTTGGAAGAATAAATAATTGAACATCTCAAGGAAAGTAATAGAAAATAAGAATGAGTGAAGAACAGCACTTTCAGACCACAAACTTCACCGTGAAGCAGTTTTTACCAAAACTATTTGGTACTGGCTTAAATATGAAAAAAAAAACAACAAATGAATAAACAAGGAAAACATAAATTATTGGGAAAGGCTTCACTATTTCACAGAAACTGCTAGGAAAATTGGAAAACAGTTTAAAGAAAAACTGGTTTAGTGTAGAACAACATCTTATACAACCTACCACAATAAGTTACAAATTAATACCTAAATATAAAAGGCCATATTATTTCAGATTTGGAAGAAGTGGATGGAGGTACCTCTCAGGAAACATTTCCTCACAATTAGAGTCATTCCAAAATAGAATTGGCTGCGTCGGGGGAATGAACTCCTCGTCATTAGAGATCTTCAAGCAGAGAGATAATCACTCTTCATGATGTTGGAGTACCATTCTTTTTTAGTATAAGGCGTACTATTAAGGCATTCTGTGATTCTATGAGGAAATAAGTGGAATATTGTTTGGTGGCCCTTCCCTCCACTTGCCTTCCTTCCCCTCCCGTCCTTCCCTCCTCTCCCTTCTCTTACCTCCCTTCCCTTCCCTCCCTCCCTTCCTTCCTTCCTTCCTTCCTTCCTTCCTTCCTTCCTTCCTTCCTTCCTTCCTTCCTTCCTTCCTTCCTTCCTTCCAACTGTTACAGCTCACTACCTCAGGATCCCAGGGTAACCTTGATGGGGAGAATATACTCTTACTATATACTATATACTTTGACTATACTGTAACTCCTGAGCCTCCATGGTATGCTTCCCATGCAACACACTAGCTGAGATGTCTATATTAGCTTTTAGTGAAAAACATTTGCCAAATGGAGATCAAAGGAAGAATAATTATCACATAGTATTCTACTTGTAAACCTGTGACACCTCCTACTAATGCAAACATTATCTATGGATTGGAGAGTAAGCATAAGCTTAGAGAGCTACAGCGAAGAGGTACATGAGTAGGAAATGCATGTGCCCAAGGTCAACTCACAACCTAAGACAACCAACCGGGACATTTTTTACCTTCAGAAATGATCTAAATTACACTCACGGGTATTGAGTGGGTTCACTGTGGGTGGAACAACTCTGTTGGTTGCAACTCTTCTGGGTCTCTACTGCTAGAGGAAGTGACTTCCTTGCTCACTACTGTGCCTGATTTTCTTCTTTTCTGGTATGCTCAGGTGTGCTCATTTGATATTTCAGATGAATGAGTATGTATTTTTGTAATAAATGGGATAGGCAAAGAGAGCGTTAGAAGAGTGTTAATTAATATTTTAATATTTTTCAGCAATAGAGAGCCCTAAGCATAATATCTGTAAGACTTTTCCAGTTCTGCTCCCTTGTCTAGATTCTCTGGTAGTATGAATGCTCTTTCAGAAAAAAAAAGAAACCCTAAGTCTGGGGCCTGCAGAGCTTTTCGAAGTCTACCTCTTATTCAAGGAATTTTCAGGCAATAGGTGGCAGTGCAAGCCCCAAGGTCTCTCCTCAACTCTTGGCTCTTGGCTAAGCTCAGCTCTGCTATAAACTCGGTTTTTCTCTGAACTCTAAGCCCAGTTTAGTTCCCAGCAGTAGGTAGAAAATCATTTTTTCTTCTTCTAGTTCTAAGCAGAAGGTGGCAGTTCAGGTTCTGAGGAGTTATCTTTTTTGTTTTTAAGACCTGACTGGAGTATTTTTTTCTGACCCAACTTTATGGTCTATCTCAGAGATATGGCCTTCACCAATCTTATTGGATATCATGTGTGAAGTGACTCATCTCTACCTCATGGTGAGAAACCAAAAATGTATATTCTTGACAATCAAGTCATAATTAGGCAGTATCCATTTGTCTCATGGCTGCCAAATAGATGTGGGTATTGGGATTTCCCAGGTATCAACCTTATTTTGTAAATTAGATGCTGGGAAACAGGACACATTGGCTACCTCAACTCTGATTCAGTGATTTTTCTTTGTGGGCTGTTTTCTTACTTATTTTTATTTAACAACTGTCTTTTGTGTCTGTCCCTTTCTGGTAGTAAAATTGTCTGGATAAGAAAGGACATTATCTTACAATGAAGTCATAGATTTAGGGCTGGAGGGAAATCTTGAAAACCAATATACTCATTTTGCAGAAAATTGAAGCCTATGGAAGTTAGGTGAAATTACCTGTAAAAAAAGACAGCAACAGAGGCAAAATTTGAATCCATGACCTCCGAACCTAAACCAACCACACTGTGCTCTTCCTGTTTCACCATTCTACTTATTTGCCTGGAAACCTTAGGCTAATGATATGTATGATACCTACTTACTTTGAGGACTATTGTGAAACTCATGAGATAATGTTAAAGTGATTTTCAGAATATAAGTTTTCAGAATATAAGTTGTTTTTGGTTGTGAATTTGGTTGACTGGTATTTATTTATTAAGTGACTGCTATGATGGGACCATTCCATATAAATAAATATTTCTGCTTTCATTATCCTCTCTATTACTCTCTGTCTGGTTTTGAACACTACTGAAGGTGATTATGGTTAGGTGCCTATGCAAATGGCCTGAGGAGTGTACATGACTAGGTCTCTACAAAAATGAACTCCACACAGAGTTTACTCTGATTCAGTGATGATAGTCAACATTTATAAAGTACTTTAAGGTTTATAAAACACTGTAAATTCAGTTGGACTCAATTCTACTCAGTGCAATAAGTATTTCAGTACCTGCTATGTGTCAAAAACTATGCTAGATATTGTACATATAAAGACAAAATATGCCTGCATGAGCAAATAGATGGTTTATGTGTAAGGAAAAAGTTGGAATTTGTAGATCTTCCTTCCTTCTTTCATTTAATGCATTTGGAAATGTTATTCTGAGAAATGATCCATAGACTTTACCTGACTGTCAAAGGGATACCAATTACAGAAAAGTTAAGAATTTCTGACCTAGAGGAGTGCATGCCAGCCTGTCTCTTGGCTCTATGCCGACTTTTGGTTATTTTCATTCCTTTCCATTGCATGGTTATTTCCCATCACTCAAACCCCACATGCATAGTTCATCAGACTTGTTAAAAGCATAGTAAAGAGCTTTAGAGGACTAACATCAACTCTCATTTAGCTAATTCATGTAACTTCAGTTTTATTTTTCTAACCTAATTGACCTCTTTCTTGCCTACACCCTCAACAAAGATTGGAGGACATGAGTACAACAAGAAAGCTGACCAAGCTCTACTTGGAACCACATTATCCACACAGTCTAAGAGTCATTTTACCTTACCTTAGGAACTCTGCTTTCTGTGCCTTTGGATTTACCTCTAGTACTGAATCAAGACTCTTTTATGCTGTGCCTCCTTAGCTAGCTTTATTCTTTGGCTTTTATTAACGCATCATTGTCCTTGCTTGGATCTTGCTCATGCCCCAAAGGGTACTCTTTGGTATTTAAAGTCTTAGGATAGCTAATGGGGGGAAAGAAGAGGCAGTTTGACCCTATTAGGACTGCCATGTTCCTATAGAGAACCCACTATACTGACATTCCCTAGTCTCAATTCTCTCCTATGATTTCATATTTTCCACCCACATATTTTGCCCAATATCAGGTTTAAAATAAGAAAGTGAAATTGACCTCAGCACATTGTAGGTAATTAAAGTAACAATAACAACAGTGGCTTAGCCCAGTAAGTGGGATAGCTTAATAAAAATTATATCTTATCTCATCTTCTCTTGTTTTATCTTATCGAATATCATTCTAAGGAATATATGACAATTCATATCTCATTATATCCTCACTACAATACAATAAAGGATATCTAGACTATTATAGTACAATGGGCAAAGACATCGACCAGGATGTAGGAGACCTGGATTCTAGGAATAATTCTGACAGTGACTAACTATAAGACCTTAGGTAAGTAACTTTATGTCACTGGACCCTATTCTCCTCATCTATAAAATCAGAGAATTTCAAAACTAGCAATAATATGTAATTGTAATGTCATATCTACAACAAATATGTTGTGTAAATGTAGAATGATATCTACAGTGGATGAGTATCTGATATCCTAGGAGATCTCTAGTGAAGGACAACCCCCCATTTTCTGAGGAACCCTTCCCATTTTGGGGTCATAAGGATCCTGTATTATATGTCCTCAGAAATTTCTTTCCAGCTTTGTTATTCCAAAACGTTATGTGATTATGAGATGAGAAGGACTGTGGCTATTTCTTCTTGCACTCCCAAGCTAGAAATTAGTTCATTTTGGAGCAGGAAATAAGAAGCATGACCTTGGTTGAATGCTGATGAAACACTGGAGACTACTACTGAGGAATGAGATGGAATTTTCATCAGTGAAAACTTTAAAAATAAGAGATTTTCTGTGTCAATGCTAAGTTTTTAATTTTCAAAATTCGTCCTGCCTCATGCAGTTAATTCAGTGGTAGACTGGGTCTGGGGTGCCTGGAGCAATCATTTATTTCATTTATTGCTGTAAGTATCACAAATTTGGCCCAGCAATTTTCACATGCAATTATATATTTAATGTCCATTACTGTTCTGCTGAGATTACTAGCTATAGGGCACAGTTTGGCTGTGAATCCTCATTTATATTTCTTTACAGGCAGTGAAACATAAAATAAGAGGAACTTTCACCATCATCATTAATTTCAGTTGCTGATGTATGGTAGATAATTTACAACCTTTTTTCCCCACTATCTTTCATCAACCCCTACCAGTATGCTTCTCTGTAGCAAAGCAGTGAAGAGCATGGTCATGGTCCAGTCCATTTCAAGAAGTACAGTGATAAGCTGGGGATGTCCTTAGGAGAGTGGTCAGTATGGTGAAGGGTCTATCAAAGGGTCTGTGCAGGGTCTGTGCCAAATGAGAATTACTTGAAGGAGCTGGGACTCTTTATCCTGGAGAGGAGAAGGCTTGAGGGAGTTCATGATATTTATCTTCAAGTATCTGAAAGGCTGCCATGTGAAAGATGACTTACACTCGTTCCCAAAGGACAGACCTAGGAGCAGTGAGTGGGTGAAAAATTGGGGAGTTAGAGTTTGGATTGAAAGTAAAACAAAACAAAACAAAATAAATCTAGCTAAAATGAGACCTGGTGGTTGTTCTTTGTTACCAAAGTGGGCTAAAATAACATCACTATTTCAAAGTCAATGTTTCTGACTGTGACTGATCAGATGAGTAGGAGCTCAGAAGGCTCTACCACAGGTGGGTACAAATAATCCATATGACTATCTATTTGGGAGGAATATGGCTCTGAATGTGTGCATCTCATGTTTCCTTTGTGCTACTGTAATTCTGTTTTGCTCATAGAGCACAGCTCCTTGTTTGATATGGGCATGCCATACTGGGGTATCCTGTGCCAATATCTCCCATGTTTCACAATTTATAGCAAAGTTATTCAGAGAGACCTTGAGAGTGTCCTTGTACTCCTTCTAACCACTGTGTGAGCCCTTGCTTTGTGTAAGTTCTGATATATTCTTTTAGCCAAATGTACTTTTGGCCTTCAGACAACGTGGCCATCCACTGGGGTGGTGCTGTCTGCAGTAGATTTTGAATGCTTGGCACTTCATTTCAAGAAAGGACCTAAGTTTCAGATACCTTATCTTGACAGGTGGTCTTCAGAAACTTCCTAAGGCAATTCCAATAGAAACAATTCAGTTTCCTGTCATGGTGCCAGTATACTGTTCAGATTTCACAAGCATACTGCAATGAGACCAGGACGATAGCTCTGTAGACTTTAACTTTGATAGGCAATCTAATATCTCTTCTCACTTATATTTTCCTCCATAGGCTCCCAAACGCTCAGCTAGCTCCAGCAATGTGTGTCAACCTTGTCATCTATGAGTACACCACTGGGAAGTATACTGCTAAGGTAAGTGAACTTATCCACAGTATTCAGTATTGGATGGTGCGGTGCTTGCTGGTGGAGCACCTGTGTTTTCTTGGTGTTCATTGTGGGGCCAAAATTAGCACAAATGACAGAGAATCAGTTCATATTCTGTTGCATCTCAGCTTCAGAGGCTGCATTGAGTATACAATCATCTGTGAACAAAAAGTCACATACCAACACTCCCTCCACTTTAGCCTTGACTTGCAGTTTTTTCATATTAAATAATTTATAGTCAGTGTGATATCTGACATTTATTCCCCTTTTATCCTCACTGAAGGTATCTGACAACATCACTGCAAACATGTTAAAAAGCATGGGAGCAAGCACACAGCCCTGTTTCACTTCATTGTTGGCTGGGAAAGCTCAAAAGTTTGGTTCATTATTCAGAACCTGTGTAAGCATGCTATCATACAATACATGGCAAGTAAATTTTGTCATGATCTTCCACAAGCCGTCATGGTTGAGAGTATCAAAGTCCTTGATTAGGTCAATGAACATTGTGTATAGACCTCAGTTGTACTCATACCATTTCTCCTGAAATTGTTGGGCAACAAACACCATGATCAACCATTTCCCAGTCCTCTGTGAAGCCACATTGACTCTTGGGTAGATGATCATCTTCCAAGTGAAAGATCAGCCTATTAAGGAGGACTCTGGCAAGAATTTTGCCAGGAGTGACTAAGAGAGAGACCCCCCACCCTCCCACTCCCATCAGGACAATCTATTTCTTTTACATTTATAGAGATGGACAATGGAGGCATCCTTGAACTTCTAGGGGATAACCTTCTCTGGCCATGCATCCCAGAAAATTTCAGTCAGCTTTTCTATGAGTAGGGGCCCCTTTGCCATGTAAATCTCAGCTGGAAGTCACTTTTCTTCATAGGATCATTGAGCTAAAAGGGAATTTGTGATCATTTAGTTAAAACTTTTCCTTTTATAGATGAGGAATTTATGGTCTAAATAGGCGAAATGACTTATCTAAGATCACAGAACTAGTAAGAAATAATAATAATAATGCTAGCTAATAAAAGCAGCATTTTAAGATTTATAAAGCACTTTATAAATACTATCTCAGTTTATCCTTAGTGGGTAGCTAGGTGGTGCAGCGGACAGCTCACTGGGCTCAGTATTAGGAAGACCCGTCTTCATGAGTTCAAATCTGGTCTCAAACACTTACTAGCTGGGTGAGTCACTTAACTCTGTTAGCCTCAGTTTCCTCATCTGTAAAATGAGCTGGAGAAAGAAATGGCAAATTACTAGAATATCTCTTCTAAGAAAATCCCAGATGGGGCCATGAAGAGTTTGGACACAACTGAAACAGCATCATTTTATTCTCACAATAGCCCTGGCATGTTGGTGCTATTATTAGCCCCAGTTTGCAGATGGAGAAACTGAGGTAGATAATGATGAAATGATTTTCTCAGTATAACACAGCTACTGAAGCCAGATTTGAACTAGGGTCTTGCTGATAACAGGTCCAGCACTCTAACCACTGCTCTACCTAGCTATCTATAACCTAGGACTCTTGTCTCTAAAAATGCTGCTCTTTCCACTGCAGTATAAATTTCAGAGATGGAGGAGATTTCAGAAATCACCTAGCCTAATCACTTTATTTTATAGAACAAGTAACTGAGGCCCAGAAGGGCTAAATATCTTATCCAAGAACACAGAGCTAGTGAGTGACTGAAAGTGACAGATAAGGGACAGCCCCTCTAGCAAGCTGCCAAGGGTAATGGGATTGCTATGACTGTTAGTCTTTTGTACTCCAAGAGGACCAATAATGTCATGACGTTGGGGTCAAGGTTCAGTGTGTTTGGCCATGGCTGATCAGTCCTGTAGGAATTGGGAAGACTCTGCCACTGCTTGGGCACAAATAGTCTATTTGAACATTTGGGATGGAGATGTCCTTAGATTTGTGCATCTCACGTTTCCATTGTGCTATTACGATTCTGCTTTGCTCGTGGAGCACAGCTCCTTCTTTGATGTGGGCATGCTGTGCTGGGTGGTGCTGTGCCAGCGTCTCCCATGTCTTATAAGCAATACCAAAGTTCTTCAGAGAGACAGTGGGAGTGTCCTGCTAATAATAACTGAGGGATAAGATGATTAGAATTAGCATATTTCATTGTCACATTTCAATATTTTTGATTATTTTCCATTCCGTTCTATTCAATGAATATTTATCAAGGAACACCTGTGTGTACGGCATTAGGCCTTGAGGATGTAAAGACAAAAAAACCCCCAAAACATTAATTCTTGATCTTCAGGAACTTACATTTCCCTGAAGGGTAGGGGTGGGTAACAAGAGAGGAAATCAATTAGTCAACTAACGAACACTATTAAGCACTATTTTGTGTCAGATAAAGAAGTACAAAACATAAATACAGTTTAAAAAAGTGATCTCAAAGAAAGATTACTAAGAACTGAGAGGATGTGAAAAGATCTCCTGTAGAATATAGCTTCTGAGCCATATTTAGAATTCTAGAAAAATCCAAAGAGGTAGACATGAGCAGGGAGACTTCAAGAGGAGATGAGAAGTCTTCATGCAGATGTTTCCAGGATGATGCTTGCGCATTTCACTGTTCGTATGATCTGACCTCCTTCATTTGGTTCTATCTCACATGTACAAGCAAACAATGACTTGGAGGGAGAAGATGTAGCTTCAGTGGGGGGTGGGAAGATCAGAGGTGGAGGGTGGAGGAGTTGGGCGGTAGAGGGAGCATCTGCTTTCTTCTGACAAGATTATTCATGTAATCACACCCTCAGAAAATGCACAGTTTGGTAGATGTATTTTTAAAGCACATTATCACGCACACATGAAGGAACTGGGTAGTAACAAATAATCTTCTCTGGATATGCTCATTTAATAGGTGGCTTCAGTTATCATGGGGAAATGGTCCTGCCTATATATCTGAGTGATGGAGAAGAACATATAAAAATATTTGGTCATCAATTATTTTAAAATGATGGTTAAAAAAATAGAACAGAACCACAAAATAAAGTGACAATGCAGCAATCAATAAATATTTTTTAAGCACTTACCAGGTGCCAACTACTGTGCTAGACTGTGCACAAAAAAAAACAGATTAATAACAAAAACGAAATCAAAGCAGCAGCAACAGAAACAAACCAGCTCCTGCCCTCAAAGAGCTTATACTCTGAGAGGGGAGGCAATAAATAATTTATTTTGTAGTAACAAGTAACAGTTGGAGGGGACCAAATCTAACCAGTAACCCCAAACCTCCCATGCTCCCCCTCCCAGGCAGAGAAGCTGGTTGACTATGAGCTGAGGACAAGATTAAGGAGATGACTCTTTTGAGGACCCTAAGCATGTCTGTCAATTTAGATAAGCCAAGAATGGAGAACTGGGCTTCTAAATTATAGAACAAGATATTTTATATAATAAGAGCTTTCTAGTCCTGGGCACAGCTTCCATGGATAAGGAAGTGATTGTCCTACCAAAAAGCCTCTGTCTTGGTCACACTGTACCTGGAGTGTTGTGTATATTTGGGGTGCTATATCTCCCAAAGAACATTGATAACGTGGGAAGTCTCCAAAGGAGGCAGCCATGATCGTGAAGCTTCTTGTGCTTACATCATTTTTAATGTGGTTGTTTAGTCCTTTCATATGTGTCCAACTCTATCACTCCGTTTGAGATTTTGTGGCAAAGATACTGACGGGGTTTGCTGTTTCCTTTTCCACTCACTTTACAGATGAGGAAACACGGACAAATAGGGTTAAGTGACTTGCCCAGGTTCACATAGCTAGTAAGCATCTGAGGCCAGATTTGAACTCAGGAAGATGAATTTTCCTCATGCCCGGCTTGGCACTCTGTCCACTGTACATCCTAACTGCCCATACATTTGAGAAACCTTCAAAGAACTGGACATGTTAAGTGAAAGAAAAAAATCAGGAAAGACATAGTTGCTGTCGTCAAGTATTTGAAGGGAGGTCCATTTTTAAAATTAAATTTTGTTTTTTATTTTCAGTCCCACATTTTCTCCCTCCCTTCATATCTTCCCCCATTGAGAAAGCAAGAATACGGTAGCCATTATTCATATTTAGTCATTCACGTTAGCTGTTTCCTGAAAAAAAAAAAAACAAAAAAAAGACAAATAAAGGGGAAAATATGCTTTAATCTGCATCCTGAGTCCATCAGTTCTCTTTCTACTGAAGGATAGTAGTATATTTAATCCTAAATCCTTTGAAGTTATGGTGGATCATTGTACTGATCAGAGTTCCTAAGTTTTTCTCAGTTGATTTTCCTTACAATATTGTTGTGCTCTTCTAGCTCTCCTCATTTCACTTTCCATCAGTTTATTTAGGTCTTCCCATTTTTTCCCCAAAGGGCAGTCACTTGGAAGATATATTAGACATTGTCCATTTGGATTCAGAAGGTAGAACTGGAAACTGGATCCACTGAGACTCTTGGACTGTGGCGGAGAATCACCTTGGCCAGACTTGAGTTTGGGTATCTTGGGACACCACATTCAATTCACTGACTGTGGCTACAGGCAATCTATCCTCATCTCTGAAGGATTCTAGGGAGAAACAGTTCTTTCCACTGAGGTCCTCAAACCAACTTATCACCAGTTTCAAGTATTGATATCTCCTGTATTCACTCTAAAAGTCTTTTTCTGAATGCTCTGCTCCATTTCCAGGTGCTCACCTCACCTCTCATTCTGCCCCATTTCTGACAGATCACCTGAAGTGGATTCCAAATGCTTATTTTTTTGACCAATTCAGTCATTGCTAGATAGGTTGATTTTTTCTCCCTTGCCAGGCCAGATTCTTTTTCTCTCCAGAATTCCCTAACATGTAGGATTCCTCCAAGAAACAATTTCAATGACAGAAGAAACCTCATGGTAGACTTGTCTGACCTCACATCAATCTTGTTTAAAACCTATCTAACAAATGGCCATCCCAGCTCTACTCTCAGGGTTCTAATGAATTGGTACTTAACAATGCCCCAGGTATCTTGCTCCAACTCTGGATTAATACAATTGTTAGATGTTTTTCCTGCCATTGATGATGAATGCACATTTTTTTCAACAAGTATTTATTTAGCACCTACCATGAGCCAGCTCTGTGCTAGGGAGGGGTTATATAAAAGAAAAAAAAGAAAAGAATTACTGTTCTATAGAAGCTTACATTGTCCTTGTGGGGAACAACATGTTCACATACAAGTGAATGCAAAATATATGCAAATGGGAAGTGCAAAGCAATGCAATTTGAGGTGGAGAAGGAACAGTGCTCTGAGCAGAGAAGTAGGCATTTGAAGAGGTGGAGGTGAGGAAAGAAAGCATTCTAGGAATGGCTGACTGGCTGGGCAACAGGTATAGAAAAAGCAGATTAATGTCATGTACAGGGAATCAGTAAATATGGCAGTTTAGTGGGGGGGATTGTGCCACGTTTTAAAAGCATCGATTAGCCTTTGGCTCTGGGAGCATGTATAAATGCTGATCTCAGTTTCTTTCCACAATTTCCCAGACATTTATTTTATTTTATTTTATTGCCTAATATTAGGCGCATCTTATACAGAATACAGAGGGAGCAGTTGTAGGGAAATCTGCTATAGGATACTGAACATTTAAATAAGACAAATTTTCATAGAATGATTTTACATTGTAATTTATCAAAAAGAAAATACATACGTTTTATTTTAAAAGAAAAATCCTTCATGTCATATTGATTTCACATATAATACTCCATCAGTAC
Organism: Notamacropus eugenii; assembly: GCF_028372415.1. Taxonomy (NCBI): domain Eukaryota; kingdom Metazoa; phylum Chordata; class Mammalia; order Diprotodontia; family Macropodidae; genus Notamacropus; species Notamacropus eugenii. The sequence continues at coordinate 744,805,757 of NC_092872.1, forward strand.
CTTTACCAACGACTTATAGTGGTTTACTTGTGTTCTTCGACTGAGCACATGACTTCCCAACATTTTTACTTAGACTGTGGAGCTGCTGCACCAGTGTTTTATGTACAAAACAGAAAACCCATTCTATTAAAAATGTTGACTTTCTCCAAGCAAACATGAAAGTTTTTTTTCTTGTTTGTTTCTCTTTCTTTTTTCTTCCTTCCTTCCTTCCTTCCTTCCTTCCTTCCTTCCTTCCTTCCTTCCTTCCTTCCTTCCTATCTTCCTTCCTTCCTATCTTTCTTCCTTCCTTCCTATCTTTCTTCCTTCCTTCCTTCCTTCTTTCCTTCCTTCCTTCCTTCCTTCCTTCCTTCCTTCCTTCCTTCCTTCCTTCCTTCCTTCCTATCTTCCTTCCTTCCTTCCTTATCTTTCTTTCTTTCTTCCTTCCTTCCTTCCTTCCTTCCTTCCTTCCTTCCTTCCTTCCTTCCTTCCTTCCTTCCTTCCTTCTTTCCTTCCTTCCTATCTTCCTTCCTTCCTATCTTCCTTCCTTCCTTCCTTCCTTCCTTCCTTCCTTCCTTCCTTCCTTCCTTCCTTCCTTCCTTCCTTCCTTCCTTCCTTCCTTCCTCCCTCCCTCCTTTCTTCCATTTTCTTTCTTTCTCTTGGCTATAATGGGTCAAATTCTAAACACTTAATTTCTAAACATCTTTCACTTTCCCTCTTCTTCTAATCTTTGGATTATTTCCAAGCTTCAAGTCTCTCTATTCCACTTCAGTCTTTCCCGAGGTAGCTGGTGGAGCACTGAATAGATCTAGTTATGTTGTTTTTGTTGAGTTGTTCAGTTATTTCCAACTCTTTGTGACCCCATGGACCACAGCACTCTAGGCTACATCCTATGATCTCAGGCCTCAGTTCAAACCTGCCTTCAGACAGTAGCTTTGTGATCACAAGTAAGTCACTTACTTTCTATTCGCCTGAGTTTCTATAATTGTGACATAGTTATATAAAACCCTCCTTGAGGTATTGTTTAGTGTCAAGTTAAAAAGAAAAAAAACCCAAAAAGTGTTTAGCGCAGTCCCTGGCAGATAGTAGATGCTATAGAAACACTTTTCTTCCTTTCTTTTTTCCTCTCATTTCTTACTTTGTCTCCTTAGGGTCATCATTATCACCATCCCTAATAACTACTGTTAATATAGCATGCTTTAAAAGTTTGTAAAACACTTTGCATAAATTATATTATTTGAACTTAACTACCTAGTGAGGCAGAAATGATAGATTTTACTGTCATTCCTCTTTTACAAATGAAGCAACTGAGACTGAAATAAATCAATTGACCATGTTCACATTACTTTCAAATACTATAGATGAGAGTTGAACCAAGGACTTTCTGACTCCCAGGCTAGCTTATCTAGCCCTTATAACAGAAGCAGGATCTGAGTCAGCCATTTATCCAGCAATCTGGAGGTAGGTATTTGAATGCAAGTCTTCCTGACTCCAAATTTTACCTTTTAGCTAGTCACAGGATTTGAGTCAGTCCTCTTATTAACAAAACATGCTGAATTGGAACCTAGATCTTCATTACCTTTCATTCAGTCCTCCAGACATAAAACCACAAGCATTCCCTTTTCCAATATACCAGAGGTGGGGTTTGAATCTAGGTCTTCCTGAGTCTAAACCCAGATATCTATCCCTTATGCTGTGCGTGAAGAAGGAGCTTCAGAGCCCTATCACTAGAGAGGCGGCAGGCCCTTTTCTCACTCACCCGTAGTTGCTTGAAACATTCCATTCCATTTGTTCAGGAGACTTCATGCTACCCTTATTTTAACCTCACCTCTGTTGATTCTTGCCTTTCTTGCCCTTCCTATGACACTCCTCCTTTTTGCTTCTCATGACCAGGAAGCTGGATGAATCCTTATTGCCAAAGCAGGATTATTCAGAAAGGTTTACTATGTCCATATTTACATATGCAAGGTTAGCTACTGCACTGGTGGTAAACTAAGTTGAAAAAACTACAAGCCAAGATCAAAGTGGAAGGAGAGCTGGTGCATGACCTTTTGTTCACAGATGATTGTGCACTCAATGAAGCCTCTGAGAGGAGATGCAAGAGTGTGGAATCATTCTCTGTCACTTTTGCTAATTTTGGCCTGACAATCAATGCCAAGATGGAAGTTCCCCACCAGCCAGCACCACATCATCCATATGTGATGCTTTGGTTACAGCAAGTGGAGAAACTTTGATGTGGATAAGTTCAGTTACTGTGGCAGTATACTCTAGAGGGATGTCCACATAGATGATGAGATTGATGCACACACTGTCAGAGCTAACTCAGTGTTTGAGAGGCTTCAAAAGAAAGTGTGGAAGACATGAAATATTAGGCATCCCACCAAACTGACATTCTACAGAGCTGTTGTTTTGATTTCATTGTTGTATGCCAGGAAACTGAATTGCTTCCATTGGAATTGTCTTAGAAAGATTCTGAAGATCACCTGGCAGGATAAGGTACGAGATGCTGAGGTCCTTTTTCAAGCTTAACTGCCAAGCATTCAAACTCTTTTGTAGAGAGCTCAACTCTGATGGACTGGTCACAAAGCCCAAATGCCAAATGTATAATCACCTAAAGACTATTTTATGGAGAACTCATACAAGGCAGGCACACACATGGTGGTCAGAAGAAGTAATACAAGGACACTATCAAGATCTCTCTGAAGAACTTTGGTATCAATTGTTAGACATGAGAGACACTGGCACAGAACTGCCCAGCATGGTGTGCCCACATCAAAGAAAGCTCTGTGCTCCATGAGCAAAGCAGAGTCACAGTAGAACAAAGCAAGTGAGAGGTACAAGTCCAGAGACATCTCTATTCCAAATGTTCTAATGAACTACAGGTACCCAACCTGTGGGAGAGTCTTCCAAGCTTGTTTTGGACTGATAACCCGCAACTTATCATACCATACCCAGACCTTTACATTGCAATGTCATTGGTCCTCTTCAGAAACAAAAGTCGAAAACAAAATCTATACATATACGAAGGTTCCTGTACCTGGTGCTGTGGCTAGTCACAGGTGGCATTAGCCTTTAATATCTTATAGCTAAACTCAGACTTTTCTTCATTTCATATAAAACCCTGGCATTTTATTGGTTTCACTCAACTGTAGTGATTGCATATTTAAAAACATTACTTGATTTCTTAATATTTTTACCAAATTAAGCTTAAACAATGAGTGCTTTTAAAAAAGACTATTCAATTTGGCAATTCAATGTGTAAAATGTTAAATACTGGAGAGGCGCAGAAAAAAAGAAATGAAAACAGTTCCTGTTCTCAAGGAGGTTTTATTCATTTGGGAGGATACACACGGCATGCATCATGTAATTAGGAAGCATAATATAGGCACAAAGGCTCTGATCATGGGACTTGTGTCCTATCTTTGTGGGAGGGGTTGTGAACTATATTTCAATATAATTGACTTCCTTTGTAATTCTATGTATTTTATTGTATGTATTTGAAAATAGTCTTTTGTTAAGTGGCCCCTAACCTTCAGCAGACTGCCAAAAGGGTTTATGGATAAAATGGTGAACTGGGAGTCAAGAAGGCTAGGTCTGAATCTTGACTAAAGCACTTACTTGCTCTGGGACTATGGGCAAGCCACCTACTCTTTCTGGGTCTCAGTTTCCTCCTGTAAAAAATGCGATGGTTGGATTTTATAACCTCTATGGTCTCTTCCAGATCCTAGGATGTCATTCACAAATAATCAGCCTATAGACTTCCTCTACACTGGCTGCAATGACAAAGGGAAAAGCCCAGATCTGAAATAGTCACTGACCTTAAGGAACTTTGTTGTGTGGAGAGGACACACCACCTACCCAAGTATGGAACTTTGTGAGTAGATGAAGTGAATGCAAAGTAATTTCAAGGGAGAGAGAGCACTAACACCTGGATGTCAGGAAGGGCCTAACATAGGCGGGGGTACATGTCCCTCTACTGTGCTTTGTAAGAACCTGAGGAGACTGTGAGGCAGCAGGAAGGAGGGAGGGCATTCCAGTCAAGGGGCCAGGTTGGGCATCGGAAGCGTTTGAAAGATGGCATGGGTGATACCTTTATGTAAAACAAGCAGCACTTTTTTATAACAGATGATGGAGTGAACTGGATCCTTCTGGCAAGTGATTTTAATCAAATTTTCCTGGCTGATTATTTAAATTGGGTTATCTGACTATGTTGAGTTCAGTTGCTTTGTATTAAAGTTCACCTTTCAGTATTCCCTATGTATTTGATATTTTATTGGGAGATATATCTATTATTACATTGGAGATGTATCTATCTATACAGATATATCTATACACACAAAGCACACATTATACATAACAAAAGCATATATACATACAAACACATACACACATTTCTATATATATATACATGTATGTGTATATATGTATACACACATGGGTTGATATTGATGTATGCATTGTGATACACACATATACACACCTCTGGCAGAGCATGAGCTTCTTTTTTTTTCAGTCTATATCTTATACTCCCTGTTTTCCAGTCTCCTGTGTTAGAAGACAAAGAATCAGAAAGATGCAATAGTTTCCCCAGGCTTATTCAGAGAAGTAAGGAAGGGTCTAGGGGCAGAGCCAAGACATGATGATTCTCCCACCCAGTTCCGGACACTAGGATGGTTCTCATACAGGCTGCCTATGCTGCAGATGCAGAACCTAGCATGGAATACTTCCCACCAGCCCAAGCTAATGGGGAGAAAACTACAATTTTCCATTAGCCCTGAGCATGCTGATAGATGACATGGCTGAATTAGTTTATTTTTCTCTTCCAAGAATTGCTTTGGATCTGTGTAGTTAAATATTTCTTTAAAAAAAGAAAAAGAAAAGGAAAAGAAAAACCAGAAAGGATTCCTCCTCTGCCTAATCCCTGGTGGCGTTCACTTAATCTGTTTTCCAATCTCCTCATCAATTCCCTGCAGTTTAACTGATCCTGCCCTAGGCCTTGACATGGCTGGGGACTGAAGCTGGGCTCCAGGGCCTGGCAGCCTGGCCCTGCTCTCGCAGCCCAGAAGGAAGACAGGATATTTGTCTTTGTTCATTTCCTTTCCTAAACGAGAACTGGCTGTTGGCTGCAGTGGAACAGGCTTGGAATGAGAAGTAGACAGCAAATGAGCTCAGGCTGAGGAGTTCCTGAGAATGGCAGACTTTCAGAGGGAGTGGAGGGATCCCAGAACTACAGCCTCTGCCTCAAACCTGAACTAGAGTCCTCTCTACACCATCCCCCTCAAGTGGTTATCTGGCATCTGCTGGAAGACTTCCACAGAGGCAGAATGCAGCTGCCCTCAAGGCAGCTTATTCCACTTTTGGACAGCTCTGTCTTAGCAACTTTTACCTAACAGTAAACTTAATGCTGCCATTCTGCGGAAATTCTAGCTCTGCCCTCTGGGGTCAAGCAGAAGAAGTCCATTTTTTTTCCATTCACATAAAAGCCCTTCAAGTATGTGAAGAGTTATTTTTACCTTCTACCCAGCAAAAACCTGCTTTTCTCCATGGTCTATACTGTCATTCATTTTCAAACAACATGATTGGAGAGCACCCTAAATGCTAGGCTAAGGTGCTGGGTAAGAGGAGGTAAGGTGAAGTAGATAGGGCACTGGATTTGGATGCCAGAAGACCTTGCTCCAAATCCTCCCCTTAGACATTTACCAGCTGTGTGATCCTGGGCAAGTCAGTCAGTAGAGAAACATTTATTAAATTCCTACTACTTGCCATTGGGCAACAGACTGGTGCAGTAGGTAGAACACTGGGCCCTGAAAGTCAGAATGACTTGAGTTCATATATGGTTTCAGACACTTATCAGTTGGGTGACCCTGGGAAAGTCACTTAACCCCGTTTGCTTCAGTTTCATTAATCTGTAAAATGAGCTGGAGGAGGAAATGGCAAACCAGTCGAGTATCTTTGCCAAGAAAACCCCAAATGAGGTCACCACCAGTCAATCGTAACTGAAACAACTGAACCACCACAACAAACTCTTTACCAGGCACTGTTCTAAGTACTTGGGATACAAAAAGAGGCAAAGACCTAGTCCCTACCCTTGAGGAGCTTATGATCTAAGGACAATCCAATGAAATAACTTCTCCCTTGTGAATTTCATTTTCCACATCTGTAACATGAGGAAATTAGACTTGCTGGCCTCCTCTGTCTCTTCTGGCTCTAAATCCACAAGACTTCATGAAAAGAGAAAGCAAAAGTTTGACATCCTTTGTGTCTGAAATGTGCCCTGTGTTCATCTCCAGCTCATACAATCCCCAGCTTCTTTCAACGTTGGATTCAGGTGTCACCTCCTATGGGCACTCTTTCCTGATCCATTCTTTCCCTCCTCCTCAAATGATCACAAATGTGCTTGTGTGTTTTTATCCCACTAGGAGATTTCAAAGTTTAAGGAGAGGCACAGAAAATAACCGCAAAATCCTTGGAACCTCTTAATGCACTGTGGTGTGATCCAATGATATCAACCTCCTGTACATATGGAGGCAATAAATCGTACATAAGGACACTTGAAGGCTGTACACTGACTTGGAAAATCACATATTAACATTACCTATGTTCTATTGTATATTTGTTTATTTTGTTAAATATTTCCCAATTACATTTTCATCTCATTCATTGGTATGTGTTGGATACCTCTGGTGTAGAGTAAAGAACATTGGATTTGGACATTAAGATAATTGTGTTTAACTTTGATTTTGCTGCTTACAACATTTGGTCACTTAAATGTCTCTTGTCTTGAGTTTTCATCTCTGTAAAATGGGAAGGGGATGGATTAGATGAACTCTAAGATATTTTAAAGTTCTAAATCCAATGATCCTATGAAGGCTTTTGCCCTTGTGTTCTCAGGATGGAACAGTGTCTTTTAATTTGCAAGCACTTAATTCATGTTTATTCCATTGTAATAGACCACTGGTCTAGTATGTTATAGAGAGTGTTTCCTTTCATGTGCAGGTTGGATTTAATGGCTTCTAAGACTCTCCTTGTACCCCTAGAGTCTAGTTCAGTGACTGAACTACATAACTACTTGATGCTGGATTGATTGATTGATTATAGTTCCCAGATTCTGTAATAATAGGGAGCCATTGTAGGGTTTGGAGTAGGAGAGAGACATGCTAAAAATGGAGAATGACTAGCCAGGCAACAAGACCTTGCAAAACAAACAAGACTCAGTTTTTCCTGCTTCTAACACAAACAAAAATTGGGAACAAGAAGAGCTTTTTAGCCTCATGTCAATGTTCTCTCAAGGCTGGTGAAAGGGAATGTTATTTCCAGTCTCTGCAGATTCAGTAGGCAACATTTTTTGCAGTGTAAGGAATGCAAAAGGTTTCCCAGCCAACCTGGAATGTTCAGACCTCCTCTTTTCAATTCCTGGCATTCACTCCACAATTAATGACCTTTCTTTGTCTAAATCGATTGGTAGATCAGGTACCATTCCAGCTTCAGTGAGTCTGCCCTTTTGTTGTGGAAAAATCAAGCTTTCCCTTTGCTCTTAGGCTTACATTTCAGAGTTAACTGTTCAGAGGTCCCTGGATCTCTTCATCTGTTGGTAAAGATCCTTGACCAAAGTCCAGTAGCATTGTTGGAGAATAAAAGGTTAATCCTGGCTGGTTTGTACAAAAAAAGACTCCATTTTTGTCACTTTTATCCAGAGATGTCAAAAGTGCCCAACTTGGGGTTCAGGCTTTCAAATTCTGATTTCTCCTTTGTGCTTCTGTGGGTGAGTTACTGCCCTTCCTTGAATACTAGTTTCCATCTATAAAATACGAGTGATAATACTTGTACTCCCCACTTTACAAGGTTGGGAGGAGAAAAACATGGTTCTTCTTGACTACTGATTTCAAAATTCACTGTCCTGTGAGGGAACAACTGAAATCCAGGGCCCTGTCTGGTTAAGTCCCTGGGCGGGGTGGATGTCATCATGTAGGAGCCAGGCCACGGACTTCTCACATAGGAGAATACCTAACACAGGTTCAGAGTATTCTCTCTGTCTCCATCCACTGAAACTACAGCTCATGAGCCCCTAACAATGTGCTTATATTTTTGTCTAGTATACACAATCTATTCAAAGCCAAAGCTTTTCATGAAATATCCTAGTAAGAAAAGTCACGATTGAGCATTTCCAATATATATCTGAAGGCATTATCTTCAAAAATATACGTAATATCAATGGAGAGAATGAACACTCAAAGGAATCATGACTTTGGGACACACCCATGGAGAAAAATGCTGTCAGGTCGCAGGCATGTAGAGAGACAACTTATGCCTTTAATGCTATAGGACTGATCAGCAGCCTTCTTTTGTGATGTCCTCATGCTAAATTCATGTTCTTACTTTTTCTGTCCCTAGATGGGTCTGGCAGTTCCAATGGGCCCATTGGTCAACTACTGCCCCCTGGTATTATAGTGACTACTAGGCAAATAGTCGGCTGAGCTTTGCACTGCTGATTTCTGGTGGTAGATTTTACTGAATGTTGGTCCTTATGAAAGTGTCTGGTTTTCACCTCTTTAGGGCCATCTATGCACTATCTCAAATCTATTATGCTAGAGTATAGATAATGTATGCATTTCTTTCACCACAAAACAAATATTTTAAAGACAAAACTCATAAGTATGTATTAACAAATACATAAAATATGAAACAATAACTCAGCATCTGTCATACTGTCCTTGGAAACAACAAACTTTGTAGGATTGTTGAACAGCTATTTCAAGTATCTCTGAGCAACTCAAAAGATCCAGATCTCCTGGGTATCCTGGGCATTTCTTTGGCCTTCCTAGTCTACAGAATTCTTCTGATCATGTTCATCTTCTCCTCTGAGAAGTCATGGAGCTAGGAAGCTAGCATAAACTAGAAATTATTTCTCAGACTCATCAGATAGGCACGATGTCTCCAAATAGTCACCACTCAAGATCACTGTTGAGTGAGCTGTGCCTAGGAATAGAAATATGAAGTAGAAGAGACATTAAGTCACTAGGTTCATCTTGGAAAATATGTTCTCGGTGGCATGTGTTTGTAGTTACTGAGGCCACTGGGAAAATCTTTTCTACTACCCTGACCTAAGAAGATCAAAGAATGACCAACAGAATCTTAAGTGACCTCAGAAGGCAGGGAGCTTGGCTCTTTGCTACTTTAGATATTCTCCCAAATGGGCAGTGCTCCCCCGACTCAGTCCCCAGTCATCTTAGACACAATACCTCCCTCCCAATCATGGGATCTAGTAAGTGATGCCAGGTTGTCCCAGAATGCACAAATCCTTCAGAGTGGGGTCAGAATATGTGTAAATCCTCATTGAGCCAGAGGTCATGTGATTTCAAAGAGGGTTACCAAAGTGGAGCAAAGTAAGATTGGGGTGCTCCTTTGATTAACCCTGAAAAGCACACATTTTAAAATCTCTTTTTGTGGATATTCACTTTATTCTCCTAAGACACCTTAAATTTTTCCTCTATATAATTATTTCTCTTCAAATGCATTCTTGACAGTTTCTTGTATCTCTGGGGATGACTTCCTTTATAGAATTTAAATTCATGGAACGCTGTCTATGCTATCTTCGAGTAGACCATGAATATTAGAAGACGTTGGACTTTCTTCTCCTGCATCACTAATTGTAGAAGATAGTGGTCACTTTCCCATATGCTGCCAAACATGTTGACATCAACAAACTATTCTTTCTTATTAGTGAGTGAATGAACAAAGGAGCTTTAATGAAGCATGTAGCTGTGATCCAGGTTCTATGTTAAGCACTACAGATGAAAATATGAAAGGGAAACTATTCCTGCCCTTAAGAATATTACATTGGAACAGGGGGAAATAACATTTATACACACGTACACACATTACACATGCATATGCGCATATATGTATGCACATATTCATGCACACATATATGTATTATGTATGTATGCACACATGTGTGCATCTGTGTGGTGGTCACAGAAGGGAGTTGATCTACAATTACAAAGATCCAGAAAGGTGAGTTGATTCACAAGCAAGTCAGTTGACATATCCTTCTTGGAACACTAATCGTAGTATAAATGTGATTGTTGAGCCCAGAGCAAGAGGTAGAAAAGGGAGGTGTGGTATGAATATGATGGCAAAGTAGATGGCAAGATGTCCAGACTGGATGGTTGGATGGAATGAAAGGTAGTTCAACAACACAAGAATCGAATTTCTCCCTATTGATTCCTTTACATTTTGAAGAATGATATGCTTATTAAGGTAAGCCAAAAAGTGAACTGATGCTCTATTTTGGCAGATAGAGTTCTAGCAGATATCAGGGTAAACCAAGTCAGAAGATCATAAAATCATAGATTTCAAACTGGAAATGACTCTAAAGGCCCTTTGAGTCAAACCCCCTCATTTTACAGAGGACAAAACAGACTGAAAGTGACTTGTCTAGAATCACATAGCTAGTAAATTTTTGAGATTTTGAACCCAGAACTTTCTAGCTCCATGTCCTGACCCAATCCATTATGGCATGCTGCTTCTTTATGTTGCCTCTCATCATTTCTGTGGAGCAGGGCTCTGTGCCAGGCTTATCATGTATTTCCTAAACTCCTTTTCCACTTCCTTTTTTTCAGGTGATCTGTAGCCTAAAATTTAAGAAAAAAAATGCCTTTATTCTCCCCCTTCCCACCACTGATCTTCACCCAAAACTTTTTTTTACCATGTTTTCCTCTTCTGGTGGCTATTCTCTGGCAGTGGTTTTCAAATTTTTTAATCCCAGAAGCCCTTTACATTCCATAAAATATTGAGGATGTCCCAAAGAATTTTTGTTTATGTGAGTTTATTTATATTTACCAAATTCAAAATTAAAATGTTTTAATATTATTATGAAACTAGTTTTGATATGGTAGACTCCCTGAAAGAGTCTTGGGAACCCCTCAGGAGTACATGGAGCACTCTTTGAGACCCACTTCTCTATGATATCTACCTCAGTGGAAATAAATAAGTAGTTTTCTTTCTCCCTTATGCTTTCTATTCATCAGCACATGGTATGTCCTCCAAAGGAATACAAGCTCCTTTAGGCAAAGAAGCTTTAAGTTTCATCTCGGCATCCACAGTGCCTTGCACAAGGCTGAGGAGAGCATAGTACATGCCAAATAAAATGCTTGTTCATTGATTGATCCAGTTTCAAAGTTTTTAGATTAAATTTCAAAAATCCAGACAAATTAATGCTTAATAGCAAAATCCTTTGGAAATCTTTAAGACCTAAGTAAATGTCAACCTGTTGTTTTTACTCTGGTAGATTTGTGACTGTAGAATGCCTATTGTGGGTCAACATTCCCAACTCAGATCCATTTCTCTTGAAGATAGTCCATCAGGTCAGGCATCAGAGATTATAGGAATATGCTCCATTTTCTTCTTTTCACCATCATCTTTCGTCATCATCATCATCCTCATCATTAGTATCTTCTTTTTCTTTCTTTCTTCTCCTCCTCCTTTTCCTTCTTCTTCAACTACTACTACTTCTACATTTCAATATCATTGCCTTCCTTTGGAATCTTACATGTTATGTTGCATTTAAAAACATTATTCTGAGAAAGGGTCCATAGGCTTTACTAGACTGCCCCAGAGAATTCTAGCATACCAAAATGTTAAAGATCCTTGCACTGGATGGACATATCCAATCCCTGCTTGCCCACCTGAAGGATTCTATTCTGGGGGACATTTTTAGAAGTCTACTTGTTTGAAGAAGTGCTTTTGGGTTCTCCTTTAACTTTATTAGGCCCCAAGGAAAGAGGCAAGAAAGGGACTTCACAGGTAATCTAATCCCATCATCTCCAATTATAGTTAAAGAGATTGAGGCAAGGGAATTTAACAAACTTGCCCAAAATTATATAGATAATAAACGTCATAGGTGAGATTTGAATCTGAGAACATAGGATCATAGGACCAGAAATTTAAAGCTGTAAAGGACTTAAGAGGCCATTATCCAACCATCTCATTTTACAGACTAGGAAATCAAGGGACAGAGCACTTAAATGACTTGCACAGGGTCACAAAGCTAGTAAGTCCTTGAAACAGGGTTTGAACCTGGGTTTTTCTGACACTAGTTTCAGGTTTTATCCATTGCTCCACAAACTCACAAATTTTGACTGCAGAGCTAGCATTCTTTGCACTATAGCATTGTGCTTCAGAAGCTCTCTATCTAGCCAGATCAGCAACTAATTTGCTATTCAAAATATTAGTGAGTTCTTTGGGTACACTGAGGTGTCAAGTGCCTTGCTCAGTGTCACATACTCAGGGTGTGTCAGAGGTAAAGTATGAGTATCTTGAGGTTGGCTCCCACTATGTCACGGTGCCTTGCATTTAAATCATTTGATCCATTCCAAAAATGAAAGCTGGTTCTTAAGCTTTAAAACATTTTTTAGGCTATTAACAACTAAGTTTCATTGGATGAAAGCCTATTATCACTCTTTAGCACCAAGGAAAGAGACTTAAGGGTATAATAAAAATTTTTCTTCTTCTATTATAGTCTTAATGCTGGTTATACACAGTTTTCCTTTGTCTGTTTTAATAGATAGATTTTCTCTGGTCCCAAAAAGGAGATGGAATGGAAAACTAATCTATAAAGGAATGAGAACAGTTCTGTTCAGAGTCTGCAACTTATTTGGTAAGATGACAACAAGGCAAGATACACATTTGGATTTTATTTTCAAACAATGATCTTACTGTCTCATTCTCACACTTAAATTATTTCCCTCATTAGGTATTTTTGCTTGTTTATATTTTGGTTCAGACCTATGATTTTTAGTGCGATGATCACTACATTAAAGATTTAGAACTTTGTTAAGGGCACTAAAGAAGGAAGAAAGTAGAGGTTAGGGCTTGATCTTTACTTCTAAGAGTCATTTTCATAGAAAATACAGTTGAATCATGGTAGGTAAGGACAGAGAGAGAGAGAGAGAGAGAGAGAGAGAGAGAGAGAGAGAGAGAGAGAGAGAGAGAGAGAGAGAGAGAAGGATCTCAGGCAAAGGTATGGAAAATGTCCACGGTTAGGGCACATGGCATGGATGATGGTTTTACAAAAGAATCTGAGAAGGAGAGATCAGATTCATAGTGAAAGAACCAAAACGGAGTTGTTCTATGTATTTCCAAAGAGGAGCAGGTAGTCAATAGCAAAAATTCTTGAAGACAAAGACTGAGAAAAAGGTTGTGGTTTTAGAAAGAAAAGCATCATTGGTGACCTTGGAGAGAGGATGGGGATAATAACACTTGTCTTAAAGGACAATTATGAGGATAAAATGAGGTTATATCTGTAGAGCACTTTGGAAATCTACAAACATAGTATAGACACAGCTCAGGATGTCTTGGTGTTCCAGCCATGGCCTCACCACTTAGATGTGTGAATTTGGGCAAGTTGCTTATAGTCTCTTCTTCTATAAATTGGAGATAATAAAAATTGGGCTTCCTTGTCTACAGTATACTTTCATTAGCAGCTCACCTATAATTTGTGGTCTTTGAGAGATATACAAAGCTCAGAGAGGTAAAGATCTGCCCAGTCATACATCACAAACCCATTAGAATAAAGGTTTGAACCCAGATCTTCTGATGCCATGGATGACCCCTAGTTCATTCTGCTATGGAAGGGATGCCATGGTCGCTATGATTAATTAACAGGAAAATTCATAAGATTTATTGGAAGGGACTATTCAGACCATAAGAGGGTTCATAAGAGTTTAGAGCAAGGTTCCTTAGAAACCAAGAAGCCCCAATTTTTTATTTCTCAGATGAGGTAACTGAGGCCCAGACAAAGGAAGTATGTATCTAACACGCAATGGAGCCATGATCTACATACAGGTTCTCCAACTCGAAAAACAAAGCTCTTTTTATCCCACACCCCACTAGTGTTGTTAGACACTATCGTATTAATCAGGAAGAATGGGAAATGTTTTCCTGAAAGTTAGAACCAATGTTGGCCTCTAAATTAGCTGGACTCTCATAAACAGGGATCCCTTCCTCAAAGAAGGCCATGATTGGATTTCAGAAAAAAGTAACCACTTTCTCCTCTGCATTGTGCTTATATATGTGTGTATATACAAATATATGTATACATATATATGTATGTATACATATATATACATACACACATATATGTGTATACACACATATACACACACATATATAGATCTATATAGATCTGTCTATAGATTGATCGACCCATCTATCTATCTGTCTATTTATCTATCTATCTATCTGACTTTCTGCTTCAGAAAATAAACAGCCAGGCCCTGTTTTCCATTGCAAATGGACCTATGACTTGGTAATGAAAACTTGACTGGAACACGGAGCATTGTAAAAAAACAAATGACTAAGCAAGCTGTCTTAATAATAATTGTAGGCCTCACAGATCTTAGATTCATGATTGCCCAAGGCAATGGCAACAACCAAGAAATGACACGGAACTAGAGGGAAAATGTAGCATACTGGAGGCAGGGAGGGCAGAATCCAGCCAAGAGGAGGTGGACAGATGAAAGCTTGGCACAGAATCTACTGAGATGAAAATTTCAAAAATGACTGAATCTGTGAGGCCAGTGATAGGGGGAATTCTTTGTGTGGAAATTCCCATTTGACTCCTACTTTAAACTTACAGTCTGAGAGAATTGCCTAAAATCTTGAGAAATTAAGTGATTTACCCAGGTCCATGCAGCCAGGATATATCAGAGATGAGATTCAAACCCAGGTTTTCCTGAACCAAAGATTGGCTCTGTAATCACTGTAGCAGCCTTGTTTTTCTATTTTTTTAAAAACTGGACCTATGATTTAATATGTATAGAGAATCTCTAGTGAAAAACTTCCTTTACTAATAAAGGTTGGTGCCTTCTCTGAGACATCAAGTCCTTGGATCTTGCCTGGAGTCACCAAGAAATTGAATGAATTGCCTATTGTCACTTTACCAGAATGTGTCAGAGATCTTCCTTCCTTCTCATTCTTTACTGATTGTATTATATTGTCTTCCCACTAACATGCAATATAGTAGAAATAATGCAAAGTCTCTGGTTAAAAAGAGTTAGCTTCCCAAGAAAAAGATGTTGACATTATGGCTAGACAAGCACACCCGAAACAGAGCATTAGTGAATGATAAGTTCAATAGAAGAACAATGCACACTCATCCTTTTCAGGGATGGCTCTGTTTAGGGCTAATGTGAGTTAAGGGTGGGATATAGTGGCTGAGAAACAAATGTGATCTTGGGTTGCATTACCAGAGGCCTAGCTGCCAGAACTAGGGAAGTGATGGTCTCTCTGTGTGCTGTCCTGACCAGACTACATCTGGAGCCGATTTTTTGGGATCCCCATGTTAGGAAGGAATTGTTAAGTTGGAATCCTGCCAGAGAAATGAAATCAATCAATCAGTCAATCAATAAGTATTTATTAAGCACTTGCTATGTGTCAGGGCCTTTTCTAGATACTGAGGAGAAAAAAGAGACAGTCCTTGCCCTAAGGAGTTAACAATCTAATGGGGGAAACCATATGCAAACAAATACATGCAAAGTAAGCTCTGTGCAGTATACATGGAAGATGATTACCAGAGAGAAAGCATTAGAATTTAAGAGGGTTGGGAAAATAGGATTTTAGATGAGATTTAAAGGAAGTCAGGGAACTTGAATTGAGGAGGGAGAGCATTCCAGACTTAGGGAGAGCCAGAAGAAATTCCTGGAGCTGAGAGATGTAGTGTCTTATTTGTGGAATAGCTAGGAGGCCAATGTCACTGGATCAAAGAGTAGGGAGTGAGGAGACTAGAAGACTAGAGAGTTGGGAGGGAGTTGGGAATACCAAACAAAGAATTTTGCATTTGCTGCTGGAGACAACAGGAAGTCCCATGGAGTTTACTGTGAGTGTAAAGGTGACATGGTTGGACTTGTGCTTGAGAAAAATCACTTGAGTGGCCAAATGCAGAATGGAATTGAGCAGGGAGAGACTTGAGGCAGGCAGACTCAGAAGAAGGTCATTGCAATAGTTAGAGCACGAGTCATGAGGGTCTTCCCTAAAGTGATGGTAGTGTCATAGAAGAGAAGGGAACATCTTTGAGATATGCTGCCAAGTTGAAATTGAAAGTCCTTGTCCAAGTCTTGGATATGAGTGTTGGAAAGTAAGATGTCAAGCATGATTCCTATATTGTGAACCTCAGGTACTGGGGAGATGGTGTTTCTACAGCCATAGGGAACATAGTGGAGGGAGGGATTAAGGGAGCAATAATGAGTTTTGCTTCAGACATGTTTAGTTTAAGGTGTCTACTGGACATCTAATTCAGTATCACTGAAAAGGAGTTGAAGATGTGAGATTGGAAGTCAACAGAGAGACTGGGGTAGGATAGCTAGATTTGAGAATTTTTACCATAAAGCTGGTAATTAAATCCATGGGAACTGACCATCAGGATGGGGAAGGGCTGTAAGGTCATATTGAATTATTGAATGGGAATTAGTAAGGTATGGGGGGTATTTAATTTGGAGTAGAGATGATTTTGTAAGGGTCATGACAGATGACTTGAAAGGTTTTATGCAGAACAGTGCTTAGATTTATTTTGCTTGGCTCCCAAGTGAAGAACTAGGAACCATGGATAGAAGGTGGGGACAAATTTATATACACTCAAAACATCAAAGGCTTAAGCTAAAAGTCATAGTAGAGGTCATTATGTCCAGTCCTTTCATTTAACAGATGAGGAAACTGAGGCATAGTGAGGTTGTGTCTTACCCAGGGTTAAAAGACTGAAGCATTATTTGTACTTAGCTCTTCCTAATTTCAAAATGTCCTAATTGAAGTCATCCAAATATGGAAGGAGATCTAGTGGAAGTACATGAATGTACTTTCCTGCATTGGAGGTCTTCAAGGAGAAGCTGGATGTTGATTTGCTAAATCTCTTGTAGAAAGGATTTTTCTTCAGACATTGCTTGGACTAGGCGACCACTGAGGTTCTGTCTAGTTCGTAAGTTCTGCAACTCTCTGAAACCATTGCAGTCAAAATATAGGTGCAACTCCACAAACATATACTTAGTGTTTCCCCTTCATAACCAAAAGTCAGCTCAGTATTGATATAGCCTGACTGTTGGTTATGAGGACAATCTTTGCCTTGAAGAGCTTAAAATCTAATAGCTATGGGATGACCAATGCATTAGTGAATAATGAATGATAACGCATGATAAATTCACAGCAGAAGTAATTTGGTGGCAGGGAGATCATTTCTGACTCGAGGATAAGGAAAGACTTCATGGAAGTGGTCCAGACAGGGTTAAAATTTGGAGTATAATATTCCATGTACAGGGAATAGCAGGAGTCATGCCATTAGTGAAATGAAAGACATGAATTGGTAGGGCGGGGGGAGGTATCCACTTTGGCTAGGATCTAGCATGCATGGAACAGAGTGGTTTGAAAGCTTGCTAAAATGTAGGGCAGCAGGTCTTGAGTGCCAAGCTAAGAAGTTTGAATTTTATCCAGGAGGGAACAGAGAGACCCTACTGGATTTTTGGGCAGAAGAATATTGGGCCAGATAGTAATGGCATTGCTGTGAAGTATAGCTCAAAGCAGAGAGGACAAATGGAGAAGAGGACCTAGGAAGCTATTGTAATATCACAGGGAAATTGTCAGTATGGCTAGTACGTGATAGGTGACCATGGGAATGAGACAAAAGGAATGCAGGTAAGAAAGATTAAGATTATAAACAAGCAAAATGTGAAGTTTTCCATGGCAGTTTCATCTAGATTAAAAGGCATTTTTTCATGTTTGATCTTATTGTATTTGTCAAGGTTAGAAATAGATATGAATTAGAACAGATGGAGACGATGCACAGAAATCCAACAATACAGAGACCTGAGGAAAGATACGAACAAAAATGGGATATACTTATTTCAAAACATTCACAAATCACATCTTCTTCAGTTTCTATAGAAAATGTGATGTGAGCAACTAATTATGAAATGGCAGATACAATCATTGCATTTTGTTCTATATAAAAACACCCATTAATCATAGATGGACAGAGAGAGGAAAAAATAAAACCTTGATGATGTCTTAAAGTACAGCACACTCGCTTTACAGGGAATATTTCTCAAGCAGGAATCACCAGAGGAGTTGTCCTCATGGTTTTTTTTTAAACTAGAATTTGCAGACTTCAGAGATTAAACATTGAGACTTAGAGTTGTTAACATGACTTGTCCAAAATCAGATAGCCAGAGAATGATAAAATCAAGGCTCAATCCAAGTTTCCTGGTAGTTATTTAAGGTCAGCAAGAAATGAGAAATATCTTTGTTCCAAAGTTACCTAAACTCTTTTTATTTATTAAATTTATTTATTCATTAAAAATTTAGCACTGTGATGATAATTTATGCATGCATGTGCTTATAGAATTATTCATACTTTACAATTATTCACACATGTGCATATGTAATTATTTATCCCTTATGATTATGCATACATGTGCAATATAATTGTTTATGCATAAATATGCACATATATAATTATTATAATAGCTTGTTGTTTAGAGGAAAGAGTCCTGCTACAATTAAAGTCAAGGAGCTTCTGTTTGAAGCATGGGTGCAACATCACCCGTGTGATCATGGACAAGTCTGGGATTTCTTCACCTTAGTTTCTTCATTACTCTATCAACCAACCATTATTAATAAGTCCTTGCCAACTCTAAGATTCTATGATTCCATGGAATTGAGGCCAAAATCTCATCTTCTGTGATCCCAGTTAGATCATGTGAGAAGGGACACATTTTGCTTTTTCTCCAATGATACTCGACAAAGATTTTTCATACACAGACTAAGATCTCAGAGTGTTGGAGCTGGAAGAAACCAAAGGAGTCATAGGTTCAACTCAAACCCAAGTGACCATTCCCTCTGCAACATCTACCAGCCCACGTTTGGAGATCTCCAGGGAGAGGGAACCCACCACCTCTCAAGGCAGTCCTTTCCATTTTGGGTGAACTCTAGTTGTAGAATACCTCACCTATCATCTTTTAATGGGCTCCAAGCGAAAAAAAAATTAGCTTAAATAATATTGAACAGGATAGCTGAGAACAATGTTATAAATGAGTGATTGACTCAAAAGCATTATGATGGACTGGGTTTTGTTGCTACATAATAATCTCATTTGTGAATAGCTGACATCGGTTAAGGAAATTTCATTGAACAGTATAATCAACATCAAATGATAATATATATGTACATATGCATACATGCATATACACATATACATATTACAATGTGATTGCCACTCACAGGAAAACAGCAGTGCCTATGCTCCCACCAGAATCTGACTGTGCAACAGGGGAGACACTGGAACAGGACCGCTCAGCATGGCGTGCCCACATCAGAAAGGATGCTGTGCTCTACGAGCAAAGCAGAATTGAAATGGCACAAAGTAAACGCAGGATGCGCAAATTTGGGATATCTACCCCAAATATTCACACAGACAATCTGTGCCCAATCTGTGGTAGAGCATTCCAAACTTCTATTGGTCTGATCAGCCACAGTCAGACAAACTGAAATTTCACTTTATCATGGTGATGTCATTTTGGTCCTCTGTGAAGACGAAGGATAACAGCCAACACACATATATACATACATATGCATATATATATATATATATACACACACACATATATACAGATATAAATACATGTATATGTGTGTGTATATATATATATATATATATATATATATATGTATACATACATATATAAAAGAAATGTCCTCCCTCTACTGTGTTGTACTCTACCCTGTTCAGACCACATCTGGAACATTGCATACAATCTGGACAGCATACTTTAGGAAGAACACTGACAACATTCAGGGTGTCCAAAGGAGGTCAACCATAATGGGAAAGCCCTCAAATTATTGACAAATGAATATCCATTGGAGGAACTAGGGATATTTAACCTATAGAGGAGAAAACTTAGGTTGGACATAGAAACTATCTTTTAGATTTTGAAGTTTATTCTACTAGAAGAATTCCAGCTTCTTGAGGGTAGAAAGTATTTTATTGTCGTTTTTGTATCCTCATTGTGTAGCTATTAGAAGCATGGCATAATGGATAGAAAACTGATCTTGAAGACAGGAAGGCCCAGGTTTAAGGAATACCTCTGATACACGATGGCTCTGTGTTACAGGCAAGTGACCTCATTCCTGAGTATTCTAGGTTATTGGTGTCAAACTCAAATAGAAATCGGGCCATTAAATTATATATATGAATCCCTGCAGGTGCAGGTTGACTTAGAAAATGACATAGTAACATTATTGATATTTTAGTGTCTTGTTATTTATTTTATTAATTATTTCCCAATTATATTTTAATCAGGTTCAGTCCACATTGGCAGCGTTTCCAGCCACCTGCACCCTTCAAGATGCATGCTTGTCACTTCTGTTCTAAGCAACTCTTTAGGACTACAAGTTGAAGAGAAAGTTCAAGTCAGTAGCAATAGAGACTTTAGAGAAGTATGAGAAGGTTTATATGTCCTGATGCAGAATGAAATAAAAAGTGAAAAAAGGAGTACACAATGACCACAGTTATGTAAATGGATTAAAATAACAAACATGAATGCTGTATAATTATAACTAATATGCTGGCCCAGAAGAAACTGTGGGAACATGCTTCTTCTTTATTTGTAGAGTTGGGGAAATATGAATAAGTAACTTTACATATCCTCTCACTCAGTTATGTGCTGGCTAGTTTTACTCAAGCATTTTTATTTTTCTGTCTTATTCTTTACAGCAAGGAATGTGTTTTTTTTTTTTAGTAGTGGATGATGGAGGTTTGAAAATGAAGGGGATATAAATGCAAAAACCCATAATTTTTAAAAATACACTATGGTAGGATAGTATAGGATGAGGAAAAAGATATGTTATGGTCGAATAAAACCTGTGAGATATTCAGTTTGATTGTTATTATCCCCAGAGGAAATGGAATCAGAGGAATAAAGTGACTTCATGATCATATAACTGGCAGTATTGGGATCTGAACTCACATCATTTTGGATTAGATCAGAGTTCTAGAAGTGCAAAGGCTATCAGAAGCCATGTATTCCAACTCCCAAATTTTACAGATGAGGAAACTGAGATCTAGAGAAATGAGGGTGACTTGTCCCAAGTCTCACAAGCCAGGAAGTGGCAGAATGAAGACATGAAGCCAGGTCAGTTGATTAGAAATCCATCATTCTTCCCAATTCACTGGAGTGCCAAATATGCTACAATTCCATTACTTTCACTTTCACATAATTATAGAAATAATGTGCTGGGTTCTGCCAGGTATAAGCAAGTAAATTACTTTCTTTTAAAAAGTGTAGCAATTTTCTGAAGCCCCCTGGGTTCTTCCTGGAAATGGCCTATTCCATCACCTCGAATGAGCTTTTTAGTAGAAGAGGAAAGAATTAGTGCTTCTCTCCAGAGAGAACAATTTACTCCCTTACTACTCAAATGCAGTATCAAGCGATTAATACAAAGATCCCCTTTGTGTAAATGCAGTAATCCTTTTGTTGAGCCTAGTAAGCATGTGCAGACACTGTTAGTACTCAATGATGCTGTGTTCTCTTTTAAAAAGAACTCAACTTTCCAGAAGAAATTTTATTTTCCTGATAAAGACCTTATGTCTCAAATATATGGAGAAATGAGTCAAATTTGTGATAATACAAGTCATTCACCAAATTGATAAATGGTCAAAGATATCAACAGGTAGCTCTCAGATGAAAAAAATCAAAGCTATCTATACTCGTGTAGAAATGCTCTAAATCACTATTGATTGGAGAAATGAAATATTTAACTTCTGTGAGCCACTATCTCACAGCCAGCAGATTGGCTTATGTGGCAGAAAATGAAAATGAAAAATGTTTGATGGGATATGGAAAACTTAGGACTCAAATGCATTGTTGATAGAATTTTGAAGTGATCCAACCCTTCTGGAGAGTAATTTGGAACTATGTCCAAAGGGCTGTAAAACTGCACATACCCTTCAACTCAGCAATACCACTTCTAAGTCTGTATCCCAGGTAGATAATCTAAAACAAAAAAAGAAAGGTATGAAAATATTTATAGCAGCTCTTTTTGTGCTGGCAAAGTATTGGAAACTGAGGAAATTCTCATTGATTGGGAAATGGCTGAACAAGTTGTGGTATGTTATTATGATAGACGACTGTTGTACTATAAGAATGACGAGCAGGATACTTTTAGAAAATCCTGGAAAGATATGAACTGATACATAGTGAAATAAGCAGAACTAGGAGAACATTGTATGTGGTAAAAGCAATATTACACAATGATCAACTATTAATGACAGCTTTCCAAACAACACAAAGATCCAAGATAATTCTGAAAAACTTATGATGAGAAATGTCCACCTTCAGAGAAAGAACTGATGGAATCTCAATGCAGATCTAAGCATATTTTTTAACTTTTTAAATTTTTCTCCTTTTTTGCCTGTATTTCCTTTCACAAAGAGACTAATATGGAAATACATGTTGCATGACTGCACATGCATAACCTTTATCAAATTGCTTGCCTTCTCAATGATGGGGGAAGGTGGGAGAGAATTTGGAACTCAAAATTGTAAAAAAAACCCCTAAATTTATTTTTACGTGCAGTTGGAAAAAACGACAAATTGTTAAAATTAAAAAAAGAAAACGACTATGCTTTCCATCTTGGAGAATATTAATCAAGGACAAAAAACACTTTCTTTTCATGCAATAATAGTTCAGTTGGAATGGTTCTCATCAACTTTCCAGTTCAGTTCAAACTTGAATAATAATTTCCCTCTTTCCTCCAATAAATCCAACAATAGCCACCCAACCTTTGTTTAAGGAACAGAACCTACTCCCAACTATTTTTTGAAAGCTGTAAATTTTAGCAAGTGAAGGCTTAGTTCTAAAATAAAATGTTTTGAGTTGGAATCAACCTTAGAACATAAAATGTTAGCACTGGAAGTAACAGAGCATCAGAGCTAGAAGGCACCTTAATGCAGAATGACAGAACTAGAAGGTGTCCTAGAAGACCCCTAGAATCTAAATAGAGTCTAGCTTATATCTGATAATGGGTGCCTCTACAGTATGCCTGCAAAGTGGTCATGCAGACTTTGCCTGTAACTCTCCAGTGTGGGGAAAGACACCATCACCTGAATGTGCACATTCCACACTAGAAGAACTCTCTTTGCTAATGGTATCTGCCTTCTCACATCTCTGTAACTTTCTCCCGGTGGTCTTTCTGGTTGACCGCCCCCTCCCCTCCCGAAGAGCTTATGTCATATCATTGAGAAACAATAGATACAGAATAGGTGAGCCAGAAAGGTCCTTAATTGTCACCAGATCCAACCCTGTAAGTTCCTGTAACACTGTTTAACTGAACTTTTTATATTCATTATCATTTGTGGTGCAGCAATATTCCATTGCATTTATGAAACACAATTTGGCTAGTCTCCTCATCAACAGAGACATCCTTTGCTTCTGATTCTTAGTTTTTCCAAAGTATTGCCATGAATATATTAGAATATACGGGGCTTTTCTTTCTCTTTTTCATGTCTTGGGGATACACACAGAGTAACAACTTGTATCTCTCAGCCAGAGTATGGGGATTCTAATCACTTTTTAAAGCTTGATTCCAAACTGCTTTCCAGAAGGGCTGGATCCATTCACAGCTCCCCCACTTGTGACCCTGTCTTCCTACTCCCTCTTTAAATGGATTATTTTCCTGATTTAGCATCTTTGCCACTTTGCTAGGCAGAAGGTAAGGATTCATATTGTGTTATTAATGATGTGGACAGCTTGGATAAAACATTGAGATGAGAAAGGAAGACCTAAATTCAGATTCTGCTACAGACACTTGCTAGTGGTGGGACCTGGAACTCATTTGCCCTTTCTAAGACTCAGTTTCCCTGTCTATAAAATGAGGATAATCATCACCTTTTCCCCAGAGTTGTTGTAAGAATCAAATGAGAAAATATTTGTAAAGTACTTTGAAGTGTTATATGAATGTTAACTATTCCTACCATTACTACTACTACTACTACTTCTATGACTACTACCACTACTATTATGGCCCCATCATCATCATCATCATAGATCATGTGGTTTGGGCTCTGACCCCTCCCAGGTTCTCCTATGCAATCTCTACTTTTCAGCTGGATTGCTTACTCATCAGTTTTTTTGTGAGCTGTACTACCTCTCCTTGCCTTTGTACAGTCCCCCAGGTCTGTAACACTCTCTTTCCCCCACCCTTGCCTCTTTGAATCCCTAGCTTTCTTGAAGACTCAGCTCAAGGGTTTCCTTCTGATCTGACGTTCGTCTTCATCTCTCCAATTACTAATGTTGTCTCTCCTGAATTATGTTGTATTTACTTGGCATATATCTTGTATTTATTGATCTGTGGACATGGTGTCATTCTCTCTCTCCCACCCTCGAAGGAAGTGTAAACTCCTTGAGTGCAGGGAATCTTTTATATATTTTTGTTCATATTTGTAGTGCCTAGCAAAATAATGATTTTCAAATTTGTTGAGTTAATATTTATTGAAAGAATAAATAAATGAATGGACCATACAACATCATATGTCATAGTTCAAAGAAGATTTGGAATGTAGGATGGGAGAAATAATACAGACCACAGAAAGTTATGACTTTAAAAGGACCTTAGAATATAGCACAAAATGTATGAGAATTTGAAAAGACTTTGGAGTCTAGAATGGCAAAACTGGAGAGCTCCAAAGAATACAGAACAAGGAGAGTTTGAGCTTAAACTGACCTGAGACTAGAAAACACAGAATCTTGGGCCTGGCAGTAGCATTATGTTATGGACCCTTCTAACTGGGAGGAATCTAGAACACAGAATGTTCGAGCTGGAAGGCCTTTCGAGTCTACAGTTCAGAGCTGAGAAAGAACTTTTGGAGATCTTGTTTACAGCTCCTAATTGAATTAAAGATATTCCACATTTTCTTTTATCTTCCTGGCACTACTTCCTGGCTGCTTTCCTTTCCAAGTTGGCTCTTCTCTTTCCTGCCTGCTCACCATGCGTTTCACAGAGAATAAATTCTCTTGAATTTTGCTGGCATTTTGTTTTCCAAAATTAGTGATTGCTTCTTTCCATCGGTTGAGTGTCATAATTTCTGTTCCCTATCATACTCCCCCGCCTAATGCCCCAGAGAAAACTGATGACGCTTTACTCAGGGATGTAGCAGAACAAGAGAAGATTTGCACCCTTGTTCCCCTTTGTAAGTCTGGGAAGAAATACTGGACATTTTCTGGGGGGACATAAAGTGCCTCAGATGAAGCCGTCCATAAAAATGGGGAAGACTACTAGCTGATATTTTAAAACAAATCAAAACAATAGCAAAGCACTCAAAGGTCAGTTTAATTTAGCTGACATCAGTTTAATACCTATTATAAACCAGGGCATGGGCTGGGCTCAGGGGAAAGAAAGATATATGTCGTGTGTGTGTGTGTGTGTGTGTGTGTGTGCGTGCACGCGCGCACGCGTGTGTGGTATAATCATCCCAGAAAGACAGGTTGGTGTCAGATTATGAAGAGCTTTAAATGTCAAACAAAGGAATTTTTATTTGAGCCTTGAGGTAATAGTGAGCCATGGAAGCATTATGCCCAGTTTAGTGACATGTTCAAACCTGGACTTCAGGAATATCAAGTAAACACTAATTTGGAGGCTAGAGTGGAAAGGGGAGAGGACTGATTCTAGGAGACTGTTTGTTTTGCCTGATGGTACCACTTATTTTCGTGGTACTGAGAGACTTCAATACACATGTTGACTCTCCCTTAAACACTTAGTTCCTCAACCAGTTTTCTCTCTTCCATGCCACCTCAGTCCCACACAAAAGTGGCCATACCTTTGTCTTGCCATCACCCATAAATGCACCATCTCCCCGTACGTGAATTCTGAAATTCTTTATGTGATCATCATCCATTGACTTTCTGCTCTCCCTCTTTATTCCAGTACCAAATCTTCTTTAATTTTTTTTAAATTTAATTTTTAATTTATGGAGTAAAACAAGCATTTGCATAATATAGTATATAAAAAGTTGATTGCACATGAAACTGTAAATTTATTATGTACGAAATACTATTCCTTTTAAATATATAACCAAGTTGTTAAATAATTTTTCTTTTTTTCTTCCCTTCATCCTAGAGATGGCTATCATCAGATACAAATATGTATATGTAAGTATATGTATATACTTATATACACATATATATATTTATACACACACATATATATATGTAAAACCATTCTATACATACTTTTATTTTTCAGTTGTTTTCTTTGGCTGCAGTCGGCGTCTTTCTTCCTATGTTCTTTGGAGTTAATTTAGCAATTTATAATAGTCAAAAGAACTCATTCATTCAAATTTGTTCTTAAAACAATACTGCTGCTACTGTATATGATGTTCTCTTGGTTCTGCACATATACCTTCATTATTTTATGAAAGTCTATCCATGTTTTTCTAAGAGTATCAAACTCATCATCTCTTATAGTACAGTAGTGTTTATCACATCCACATACCCCAACTTATTCTGCCATTCCCCAAATAATGGGCATTCCTGCAATTTCCAGTTCTTTGCCAACACAAAGAAAGCTGCTATCACCATTTTAGAACATAAAGGTCCTTTTCCTTTTCTCCTGATCTCATCTTGGCAAATGGACTTAGCTGTGTTCCTTTTAATTCTAATTCCTTCTCTCTGTTGATTATTTCATGTTTATCCTATATATAGCATATTTCTATCTCAGATTTGGCATGCTATCTCCCTCGCTTGAGTGTAACTCCTTGAGATCTGGGATTGTCTTTTGCCTTTCTTCTGTCCCAAGTGCTTAGCCCACCACTCAGCTCTTGGTTTTTTAATAAATATTCCTTCATTGATTGACTGGACTAAGGTATTCATTGAAATAATTGGTCTTAATTTTGTAAATTAAGAAAATATGTATTTGGTGGCACAGTGGATAAAGTGCCAGGTCTAGTCAGGAAAACTCACCTACGTGAGTTCAAATTCAGTCTTAGACACTTACTAGCTATGTGACCCTGGGCAAGTTGCTTTACCCTATTTGCCTCAGTTTCCTCATCTGTAAAGTGAGCTGGAGAGGGAAATGGCAAACCATTTCAATGTCTTTACCAAGAAAACCCCAAATGGGGTCAGGAGGAGTCAGACATGACTGAAACAACTGAACCATAACAACAGCAAATGTTGGAGGAATTGAATTAACCAATTTGTCACGATTTTTCTTCCTTAGAAAAAAGCAGGAAATGTATTTGAGTTGCTACTAGAAAGATGAGGACAAGAATATTCAGTTGCGTTGAATTATCTCCTGAAAGAATCACCTTTTAGTAGTGGAAAGTCAGCTGTATGGCAAAAATCCAGCAGGAGTTTTTAGAGAGAATGAATGAAAAGGTCATCTGGTAAGACCATACCAGGGGATAAGCAGTGGGCTAAGCACTGAGGATACAGTTAGAAAGGAGGCAGCCTCTGGCTGCAGGGAACTCACCTTCTAACTGGACTTGTTCAGTTGAATTTAAGGCACACCTACTCTTCCTGACCCCATTTAAGGTTTTCTTGGCAGAGATACTGGAGTGATTTGCCATTTCCACTTTCCAGGTCATTTTATGATGAAGAGCTGAGGTGAGCAGGGTTAAGTGACTTGCCCAGGGTCACACAAATAGTAAATGTCTGAGGTCTGATTTGAACTCAGATCTCTCTGACTTCAGGTCCAGCACTCTATCCGCTGTACCACCTAGCTGCCAGAGTTCTGCTGGAGGACATACCACAAATAGGATGTTGAAGCTACTGGGTAGAGGTGAGTCTTAGAGAATTTGGAGGACACACACAATAGTAGGGTTCAGCCCCATGGAATCTGTGCTCCATTAAGAGAGGCCTAGTATTCAGAAGTCAGAAGGTGGAAGTCCTGCTGTTCTCTGCCCTGTTCAGATATCTGAGTTGTGTCCATTTCAGGCCTAGAGGAGAATGAAAGAGCTTATAAGAATCTATTGAATGACTTGGGGATGTTGAACCCTAGGAAAAAGAGACTTAGAGCATTTGTACTAATTGTCTTGAGGTGATACCAGCCCATTCGAGATTTAGAGTTGAAAGGGACCTTGAAGATGAACTTTAGCCATGTCATTTTACAGATAAATAAACTGAGGCTGAGAGAGGTTAAGGGCTAAAGAGCTAGTAAGTGTCTAAAACAGGCACAGGTATTAAACTTGCTCTTTTGGACCCCAGAAGGTAGAACTGAAAGCAGTGTGTGGACGTTGTGCAGAGACCAATTTCAGTTTTATTTAAGGGGTAAATCCTAATAATTAGGGTGGTCTTGACTTCGAATGGGCTGTTTAAAGAGGTCATGGATTCTCTCTCAATAGTGGTCTTTTAGTAAAGGCTGGATAATGAACAGGCTGCTAGGTGGCACAGTGGACAGAGTATCAGGCCTCGAGTCAGGAAGACCAGAGTTCAAATTTTACTTCGAATACTTAATAGTTGTGACTTGGCAAGTCACTTAAACCCATTTGCCCTGATTTCCTGAATTACAAAAATGGGGATCGTAACATCACTTTGACCCCAGGGATGTTATGAGAATTACATACTATGATAATCATCTATTCTGCAAACTTTAAAGCAGTAATTATTGCAGAATGGGCAGAGTGACCACCTTGCCCCTTCCAATTCTGGGGTTTTGTGATATGGTGACTCATCTTTGATCCAACGGTTCTTTTGATTGTCCAGCACTGCCTCTACAGGAGCCACGCTTCTGACTAGGGAGGGTAGGGCTCATTGTGCTTTGGTCTGCCCATTGTTGGCTACACTAATCAGTAATTCTATTCTAAGATTTAATGAGCAGCAATTATTTTGCTTGGAGGAGCTGCACGGACCATCCTTATGACTTTCCAATAACTGCTTATTTAATAATCCCCAAACGGTATGTACAGATGATGAATGAGCTAAACCAGTTTTGGTTATTCAGGAAATCATGGTACTCAATGGCTCCATCACCTGCAGTCTCAGTCAAGCTGAGCAGTGAGACAAAAGAGGAAGAAGGCTGGAGGGAGAAGAGATCAAAAGCAGAATGCGATGAAAATAATGCTAACTGACTGAAAACAGCTGCATGGAAAGTAACTGGGCAGGATTTTCTGTGATTCACTTTAGGTGTAAAAAAATCTTTGTCAGAATTCCCAAGTAATTCACAGCATGAGGCTAATGGAAGGAGAAATGAATTTGGTTTCAGTAGAACTTGGGCTAAAATCCAATAGGAATATAAACTAGCTAAATGACATTGGGTAAAACTTTTGAGACTTAGTCTCTTTGTCTGTAAAATGGGACCATATAAATTTATTGCCATATAAATGTAGGGAAATCGCTTATGTGATCAGAAGATTTTGAATTACAAGTGACCTTGGACATAATCAATGGATTCAAATTTATTCACAGAAAAATCTTCTGTCTGGAGTTGGAGGTTATTTAGTCCTGTTTTATGGATAAAGACTCTGAGGCCCACAGAGGGGAAGAGACAGAACAGAATTCAGACTCAGGTCATGTGGCTAACTCTCTGCTGCATCACTGTGCCTCCCAATTCATTCATTCAACCATTAATTTATTCAACTACTCCTCCATTAAGCATTTATTAATTCTGTATTACATGCCAAGTACTGTCTTCAGGAAAGAGAGAGAAAAAAGACATTTAGTCCCCATCCTTCATAAGTTTACATTCTATTGGGAAAAAATATAGAAATGTAAATACAAAATATGAAACAGAGTAGATTTTTGAGAGGTGTGAAATAAAGGAAGACCCTAGAAAGACAGAAACCATTATTTTTTGTAGATAAGAATGCCAAGGTCCAAAGAGAAGGCTGACTTTCCCCAAATACAAGCATGTATTTGGCCTCAAATCTGACCTCATCTACTTACTAGCTGTGTGACCATGGTCAAGTCAGTTTTTGTTTGCCTCAGTTTTCTTATCTGTAAAATGAGTTGGAGAAAGAAATGGCAAAGCACTCTAGTATCTTTGCCAAAAAAACCCAAATGAGATCACAAAGAGTCAGAAATGACTGAACACCAACACCAACTACCACTCCAAATCCTCAGTTTTCTCAACTGAAGAATGTGGAATTTGGTCTAGGTGTTCTCCAAGGTCATTATTGGCTCTAAGATTCTTTCATCCTATAATTCTACAATAACGAGGTTGCTGTGAAGGACAAAGGAGATAATGTAGGTAAAGCCACTACAAACGATGAAACTGCCTATATAAGTAGCATATTATTCTCCATTCGGAACAGGGGATGCATGGTTCTTAGAAGATCATCTAGTTTAACCTTCCCCATCCCATGGGATAGATCAAGAAATAAGGTTCAATAGGGTGAGTGACTTGCTCAAACTCACAGGGGTAGTAAGTGATGGAGGTCACATTCAAAAACAATTCCTCTAACTTCAAATCCAGTGCTCTTTCAACTGCACTACAGTGCTTAACAACCACCCAATTGACACTATGTGCCAGATGCTAGGCTAAGCTCTGAGGACACAAAGGGGGACAGATTCTGTGGAGTTTTTATTCAGAGGGAGGAGACAACATTTATACATGGAGGTATATTCATAATATGCACAAAATGAACAAATACCCATTAGGTTTGGGAGGGTGGGCATTAGCAGCTGGGTGGAGGGAAGGATAAGGAAAGGCTTTATGTAGGAGGTGTATTAGCTGAGTGTTGAAGGAAATTAGGATTCCAAGGGTAGAAGTGAGGAAGGAGAACATTTTGATCATGGGGGACAGTGAGGGCAAAGGTATGGTGATGGGAAATATAACTCTGTGAGTGTGTGTGTGTGTGTGTGTGTGTGTGTGTGATTTGTAGTTGTACCCTCAAGCCTTAAGGCGCCATGATTAGAAAAAAGTTGAAATCAGCATACTATGCTCTTAATAAATGTTCTGTCTGTCTGTTGATTCATGTTATCTATCTATCTATCTACTTATCTTTTGTCAGTATATCCTATCAATCAGTTATCTGCATGTACTTCTCACTGTCTTCCTCCCTCTCTCCCTCCCTCCCTCCTTCTCTCTCTCTCTCTCTCTCTCTCTTTCTCTCTCTCTCTCTCTCTCCTCTAGAATAGTCCAAAGACCAATTTAAATGGATCCTGGAGTGGAAGGCAGTAAAGTGTAAGAAGAATGGAAAAGTAGGAAGTGACCATGTTGTAAAGAGATTTATATGGTAAGGAAAGTAAATTATCTGACCCTAGAGATTCTTTTCCAGCTCTAAGGCCTGTGATCACCAAATCATGCCATTTTGAAAGCATTTAAAATTCTGGATTTCAGGGCAGAGCCAAGATGGCAGAGTATAAGCAGGGACTTGCTTGAGCTCTCTCCCTAATCCCTTGCATATACCTGTAAAAATGACTCAAAACAAATTTTAGAGCTG
Organism: Notamacropus eugenii; assembly: GCF_028372415.1. NCBI lineage: Eukaryota > Metazoa > Chordata > Mammalia > Diprotodontia > Macropodidae > Notamacropus > Notamacropus eugenii. Next base: position 744,837,147 of record NC_092872.1, read on the forward strand.
CAGAACTCACTAAATGACAGAGTGAACCAAATCTCCAGCACAAGACATACTGGAAAGTTGATAGGAAGCATCTATTGCACCAGGCTGGGAGCGAGCAGAGCAGAGCTCAATCTAGCATGGGCTGTGCCAGTACAGACAGGGCCAGAGCAGGCCTCAGGTGACCGAATCACTGGCAGTTGTGGAAGTTTCCAGACTTCTCAACCCACAAATGCCAAAGACAACATAGAAGGTTAGTGGGAAAACCTTGTTGGACCTGAGTGGGGTGGAATGGGGAGGCTTGGGCCTCCTGGGTCTAACCCCAGACCCAGGGCAGAGGAGGAGGAGGCTATGCTGGAACTGGTGGTAGCAGCAGCAGCAGCAGCAGCAGCAGCAGCAGCTTCCATAGCTGTGGGCCCACAGAAAGTGGGGGATAGAGAAGCTGATATAAAACCTCTGAAGCCTGGGACAGTACCCCCACCCCACCCCCACTCCCAACCACACTAGAAGCAGAGTTCTATCTTGACAAAGAATTAGAAAGTCAAATATTTGGCTGTAAAGATGAGCAAACAGAGGGAACAAAGTCAGAATATGGAATCTTACTTTGATGAAAAAAGATCAGAACGTACAACCAGAAGAAAGCAAAGTCAAAACTCTTATATCAAAAGGTTCCAAGAAACATATGAATTGGCCTCAGGCTGTGAAAGAGCTGAAAAAGGATTTTGAAGATGAAAAAAGAGAACTAGAGGAAAAACTGGAAAGAGAAAGGAGAGAGATCCAGGAAAATCATGAAAAATGAGCTTGCTAAAGGAGACTCTCCCCCCTCAAATACTGAAGACAGTAATACTTTAAAAAATAGACTACCTGAAATGGCAAAAGAGGTCCAAAAAGCCAGTGAGGAGAAGAATGCCTTAAAAAACAAGATTGGCCAAATGGAAAAGGAGATCCAAAAAGTCACTGAAGAAAATAATTTCTTCAAAATTAGAATGGAGCCAATGGAAGCTAATGACTTTATAAGAAATCAAGAAATAGAATCAAAAGACTGAAAAAAATATAGAAGACAATCTGAAATATCTAGCTGAAAAAAACGCTGACCTGGAAAACACCAGGAGAGATAATTTCAAAATTATTGGACTACCTGAAAGCCATGATAAAAAAAAAAAGAGCCCAGACATCATCTTTCAAGAAATTATCAAGGAAAACTGCCCTGATATTTTAGAACAAGAGGGTAAAATAGAAATGGAATGAATCTACAGATTACCTCCTGAAAGATATCCCAAAAGAAAAACTCCTAGGAATACTGTAGCCAAATTCCAGGGTTTCCAGGTCAAGGAGAAAATATTGCCAGCAGCCAGAAAGAAACAATTCAAGTACTGTGGAAATATAATCAGGACAACACAAGATCTAGTAGCTTCTACATTAAGGAACTGAAGGGTTTGGAATGTGGTATTCTGGAGCTCAGAGGAGCTAGGATAAAAACCAACAATCACCTACTCGGGAAAACTGAGCATAATATTTCAGGGTAAAACAATGGTCATTTAACGAAATAGAGGACTTCCAAGCATTCTTGATGAAAAGATCAGAGCTGAATAGATAATCTGACTTTCAGATACAAGAATCAAGAGAAGCATGAGAAGATAAACAGGAAAGAGAAATCATATGGGACTTACTAAGGTTGAACTGCTTACATTCCTACATAGAAAGATTTTGCTTAGTATTAAGGTAGTTGGAGGAAATATGGTTTGGTTTTGTTTGATTGTTATCCTTCCATCTCTAAGAGGACCAAAATGACATCACCATGATAAAGAGAAGTTTCAGTGTGTCTGACTGTGGCTGATCAGACCAATACAAGCTCAGAATGCTCTACTAGAGATTGGGTACAGATTGTCCATGTGAATATTTGGGGTGGTTACCCCAAATCTGTGCATGTTGTTTACTTTGTGCTATCTCAATTCTGCTTTGCTCATAGAGCACAGCACCCTTTCTGATGTGGGCTCACCATGCTGAGCAGTCCTGTGCCAGTGTCTCCCATGTTGCACAGTCAAATCCAAAGTTCTTGAGAGAGACCTTGAGGGTGTTCTTATATCTCTTCTTCTGACCACCATGTGATCGCCTGCCTCATGTGAATTCTCCATAAAATAGGCTTTTTGGCAAGCGTACATTTTGCATTCGAACAACATGGCCAGCCCATTGGAATTGTTCTCTCTGAAGCAGAGTTTGAATGCTTGGCAGTTCAGCTCGAGCAAGGACTTCAGTATCTGGCACCTTATCCTGCCAGGTGATCTTCAGAATCTTTCTAAGGCAGTTCAAATGGAAGCAATTCAGTTTCCTGGCATGGTGCTGGTATACTGTACATGTTTCACAAGCATACAACAATGAGGTCAGCACAATGCCTCTGTAAACCTTCAGTTTGGTAGTCAGCCTAATACCTCTTCTCTACCAAACTTTTCTTTGGAACTTCCCAAACACTGAGCTAGCTCCAGCAATGCGTGCATCAACCTCATTATCAATGTGTACGTCCTGGAAAGGACACTTCCAAGGTAAGTAAACTTGTCCACATCATTCAAAACTTCTCTGGTGTGGTGGTGCCTGATGGAGCACCTGTGTTTTCTTGGTGTTAATTATTAGGCCAAAATTAGCACAGACAGAAGAGAATTGACTCATACTTTGGTGCATTTCAGTATTAGAGGCTGCACTGAGTGCACAATCATCTGCAAACAGAAAATCATGTATCAACACTCCCTCCACTTTGGTCCTGGCTTGTAGCCTTTTCCAGTTGAAGAACTACCATCAGTATGGTAGTTGGCTTTAACGTTGTGTTCATCCTCATTGACAGCTTTTGACAACATGGCTGAAACATCATACTCAAAAGAATGGGAGCAAGCACACAGCCCTGTTTCACTCCACTGGTGACTCGGAAGGCATGAGAGCATTGTTCACTATCCAGAACCTGGGCAAATATACCATCATAAAATTGACATACAATATTGATGAACTTCTCTGGGCAACCAAATTTTAACATAGTTTTCCATAAGCTCTCATGACTAACGGTGTCAAAGGTCTTGGTCAGATCTGCAAATGTTGAATAGAGACCTCTATTTTGCTCATGGCATTTCTCCTGGAATTGGGCAGCAAACATCATATTGAAGGTTCCTTGGCCGTTTCTGAAGCCTCACTGGCTCTCTGGTATATGACATCTTCCAGGTAAAAGATCAGCCTATTAAGGAGGACTCCAGCATGAATTTTGCCAGCAATGACTAAGTTGGAGGAAATATAGATAGATGATAGGTAGATAGATAGATAGACAGATAGATAGATAAATAGATAGATAGAGGACACAGAGTAAGTTGAATATGAAGGAATGGTATCTAAAAATAATTAAATTACGGGGTGAAAGAGGAATATATTGGGAGAAGTAGAAAGGGAGAGATAGAATGGTGTAAATTATCTCACATAAAAACAGCAAGATAAATGTTTCATGATGGAGGCAAATAGGGGGGAGGTGAGAGTGAATGAGTGAACCTCACTCTCATCAGATTTGACTTAAGGAGGAAATAACATACACATTCAATTGGGTGTCTTACCCTACAGAAAAGTAAGGGGGAATGGGATAAGGGGGGGGGGGGATGATACAAGAGAGAGAAAATTGGGAAAAAGGATAGTCAGAAACAAATATTCTTGAAAAGCAACAGGGTCCAAGTTGAAAATAGAATAAATGGGGGGCAGGATAGGATAGAGAGAGATATAGTTAGCCTTTCACAACATGAGTATTATGGAAGTGTTTCGCATAACGACACATGTGTAACCTATTTTGAAATGCTTGCCTTCTCAATGAGGGTGGGTGAGGAGGGAAGAAAAAAGAGAATTTGGAACTCGTAGTTTTAAAAACAAATGTCAAAAATTGTTTTTACATGCAACTGGGAAATAAGATATATGGACAAAGGCGAATAGAAATCTATCTTGCCCTATAAGAAAATAAGGGGGAAAGAGATGCAAGGGGGAGTTGGAAGGGAGAGCAGACTGGGGGAAAGGGTTATCTGAATGGGTACCATATCAGGTTGGCTGGAAGAGGAGAGATGGAGAGAAAATTTGGAACTCAAAATTTTATGGAAATAAGTGTTTAAAACTAAAAATAAGCAAATTAATTAAAAATAAAATTCTGGATTTCCTCATCAAAATGAAAACAAACCCAAACAACAAACAACTGGCATGAACAAAATCACATGATAATTATCTATCATTGGGAGTAAGAATACACCAGGGTAAAGGCAATGAATTGTCTGTCTCTGTTAGTGTTGTATGTGTCTGAGTGTGTGTGTGTGTGTGTGTGTGTGTGTGTGTGTGTGTGTGTGCTTGTGTGTGTTCATGCATATGGCATGAGTGTTTTCCAGGGAAGGGAAGGCAAAGTTGTAGATAAGATGCAAGATCAAAGGATCCTATGAGGGAAGTTAGAACTATGTTTTAGTCCCCAAATTTTTCAGAGTAAGAAGTTAAGGTTAGTTAGGTTGTAAGGTTACAACAGATTAGTTGCATGTGATTTTTCTGATATCTATCAGGTAGTAGTTAGCAGAGTCCTAACATTCACGGGGTTGTTGGATGAAGAGCTACAAAGGGCCTGGAAATCTTCTAGTCCTATCTCTTCCTTTTATGGAGGGGAAATAGAAGCCCAAAGAAGTTAGGTGACTTGACCAACATTATTTCATAATGAGAGCCAGGATCTGAAATCTGATTCTTTGGTTCCATATCCCTTGTGTTTTTCATTTGGTTGCAAATCAGGGACAATCATGGTCTGTCTGCTCCCTCCTGATTTCCCCATCACTCTCCCAGCATGAGATATCTTAAACTCCTCATGGTGAACATAACTGGGTGGAAGGGGGGGTGAGTATGAGAAAAGAGTTGAAACTCTAGAGAAATCTGGTGATTTGCATCCTTGCTCGCTTGGGTAGTAGAGTTACCCCCACAATGTAAGAGTCAGTATAATTTAGAGAAAGGAGCAAGTCTGTGAGGAGGGAACTTTAGGTATTTGTCTTCATTCTATCAACACTGGGAAGGTCATTTAACTGCTTTTGTTCCAGTTCCCAATCTATAAAATGGGAATGACAGTATGAACGCAGACCAATGAATTACTTTAACCTTTACAGTAATGGCTTGGCTATCATAAATAAGATTCATATCCATTCCACTCTTGAAATGCAGCCAGGGTTTCACAATAGATGCGATGTGGGAGAGCGCCATGTAGTTGGAAGACAGCTGGATTTAGAGTTAGATGATGGGAGACCTAGGTGGTACAATGGATAGAGTGCTAGGCCTGGAGTCAGGAAGACTCATCTTCCTTGGGTCCAAATCTAGCCCTTACTAGTTAGCCTTAACTAGACAAAGTTAGCGTTACTAACAAGTTTAGTAAGGCTATTTAGTAATTACTAAATAGTAATTATTTGTCTTTTACCCAGAAATCCTGAGGTCTTCCCTTCCCTCAATTAATTAATTTAATTAATTTGATTTTTTTAAATTGATTAAAGAGACCATCCTTCGACTAACTACTTAAGGAAGCCTATTCATTGAATGGATGTATCTCACTCAAAGTGATAAGACATTAGACTGAAAGGGCCAGAATCTCACATTGCAATCTGTGCCAACTCTAGTCATCCTGATGAATATCAGGTCACTGGACCCAGATGGCTCAAGAGAAGAACATGATGTTGGTGACCTTGCACAGCCCTCCCTCACTCAAAACAAAGTCAACTGCAAGTCATGTCATCATCTTGATATCATGGTCCTCTTCAAGAACAAAGAACTAAGACAGCCAGTTGGCCAAAGTTAGTCTTACTGGTTGTGTGACCCTGGGCAAGTCATTTAATCCTGTTTGCCTCAGTTTTCTCATCTGAAGAATGAGCTGGAGAAGGAAATGGAAAACCGCTCCAGAATCTTTGCCAAGAAAACCCCAAATGGGATCAGGAAGAGTGAAACATCCCAAAAATGACTGAATAACAATACAAGAGAGGCCAGATCTAGTGTGGCTGTTCTAGGCATGCTAGTCATCTTGGACTATCTCCAAAGGGAAGCTCTTTTCTCATTGTGTTCTCAGGCTAGTATAAATTTCCTTTGAAATGTTTCTTCTGTTTCTAAAGCTGATTCCACAAGTAAGTAATCACTTTTAGAGAAGTCAAAAGAAATTTGGAGCAGTTAAGTAAAAGATTGAAATAATTCTCTCCTTTATTAAGGCATTCAGCTCTCAAGGCTTCTCATAGAAAGGGAGAAAATAATTAACCAAGTCATCAAGGCTCATTTGGGGCTTACCGCTCTCCCCATTCCTTGAGTCAGCAGTTTACCTCTCATTCTAGTGAAGATTTCTAACTTGGATGTTTCATTTGGCTACAAGTTTCTGATGAAGTGAGTTATCCAGGTACCACCCTAATAACCTGAAATGTCAGGGGATTTTTCAGGAAACTACCACCTCCCCTGAGAAATAGATTCAATGGTCAAAGATCAGAACTGGGACTAGAATTCCTGCAATTTAGGAAAGGAAGGTCTCCTGAAATGAACTTTAAAGACAGATTTAAATCTTTCTATTGTTTGGGGCAGATGCTAGATATGCTGATCCAATGACACAAGGCCCAGTGAGAAGGGAGATACTGGGATACTGCTGCAGGGTAGAGATACAAGGATAATATAAGGCATTATAAGAAAGAAATGAAACTGATTCAGAGAAAGAACACCTTTGGGTGGGATGGCTGGGTGTGGATGCTGGAAAGGCAGGAAGCATGAGGCCTCTATCAAAACTCTGAGGACATGTAGTGCCGAGGTATGACTTCCCCAAGTCACACCTGTATGTCTCTACTTGTATCCTCTAAGAGCTCTATTGATGCTATGTGTAGGTATGGGAAAAATGTGACCCATCCTTATGGGGAGAACATTTTGTTACTAATCTTACTATTCAATTGGAGTGTAAACCTTTGCTTTGAGTTAATTATGTCTATCCTCTGTCTATTAAAATGAGCTTCAGTTTTAGGAGGGCGGATCCATAGCTCATCTGGTACCTTGAGGGAATTTTACTTTGAGGGATCTGGCCATGAGGACAAGTTAGAGAGTCACCCCAGAAGGAATACTACAGAAAGTAATTTCTGGGAAAAAGACACTGGCAACTTGGGGATCAAGACAGTCCTTCTGGAGGAGGTGGCACTTGAACTGAGCTTATAGGAAAGTTAGTGATTCTGGGAGGAACAGCATTCTTGGCATGGGGGAGGTGGGCAGGAGACAGAATGCCCCATCTGGGAAATAGAACAAAGGATGCTTTCTATAGTCGAATGCAGAACGTATAAAGGAGAATGACTCATGATAGGCCTAGAAAAGTAGACTGAAACCAGAATACAAGTCAAATAGGCTTGCATTAATTGGGGATTCCTTTTATTTTCTTTGGGGGGGAGTGTGGTAAAATGTGACATTTCTTCAGTAGAGGAAAGTCCAAGTGTGAGAATTGTCCCCACTAATAAATATGAGCTTATAAATTTCTTAAAGTTTCTTCAGAAACTTTAACATTAGAATTTTGGGGGTAGGTGGTGAGTGGGTGAGTGGGAGAGTGAAAGATTAAATGATCCAGATTTGAACCTAGGTTGTTTCTGACTCCATGGCCAGCTCTGTAGTTACTCTGCCAGCCCACATCTAATCGTCTTGCTTTATTTTTTGACTAATTATTAGCTTTTAAAAATTTAATTACTTTGTTTCCAGTTTTCAACAATCACTGCCACAAATCTTAGATTTTCTTCCCCTCTCTCTCCTCCCACTCCAAGATGGCGTGCAATCTTATATGGGTTCTACACATGCATTCCTATTAAACACATTTTCACATTTTCACTAATTGTTACTAGGCATGAGTAAATGAATGAATAAAGCATTTATTAAGAACTTACTAAGTGCTAGACTAGACTGAAAACAATGCTATTCCTAGAGACTTAGGGTCGTAAGCTCTCTCCAGAGTGCTGAATTATCTTATACGTTTCTGATTCTTCAAGCAAAAGCCCAGTTGCTCTCTCTCTCCCTGCCCTTCCACCCTCCAGTCATAGCTCTGTCAGAGAGGACTGAAGGTCTGAGGTCCTGGGCATCCTGACTGCTACGCTGCTGAATGTGGTGCAGGGATAGGATAACACCTGATTAGAACGAGAGATTCAGGGCTTGAAGAGACCAGAGATCATGAATTTCAACCTTCTTATTTTACAGATGAAGAATCTACAGCCAGGAAGAGGGAGTGATTTGGCCAAGACCACGGAGAAAGCAAGTGGAAGAGATGAGATTGGCCCTGGGGTCCAATGCTGTCATTATTTCCTTGTCAGACACACAACACTATTCTTTGTACTTCATGTTTTCATGGTACTGGTTATCAATAGTAAATGAGAACTACCCATAGTGAGGCTAGGCAACATACATATATGGCTACCAATGAAAGCGTTTTGGCAAAACAAAATCTTTCCTGAGAGGTTTATCTAAATAGCTATGTGGAAAATAGGTTTCAGATAAAAAAAAAATGACTTCAACCCTTCCACAGAATACCTATGGTTGACATCATCACCCCTCCTCCACTTCTGTATGTGTGCAAATTTGGGGGCAGCTCTGAAGTGACATGAAGGCAGTCAAGTGAAAAATCAGATAACGTAGGAGCACAATAAAACAAGCCAGTGCCAATATTCAATCCATCAAGCAAGCAATGAGCAGTGGTTGCCGTTGGTCAATCATTTCAGTCATGTCTGACTCCCTGACTCTCCATGACACCATGTAGGGTTTTCTTAGCAGAAGTACTGGAGAGATTTACCATTTCCTTCTCCAACTCATTTTACAGATGAGGAAACTAAGGCAAACGAGTAAAGTGACTTGCCCAAGGTCATACAATTCATAAGTGTCTGAGGTTGGATTGAACCTCACCATGAAGATGTGTTTTCCTGGCTTCAGATCCTGCTCTATACACTGCATCACCTGGCTGCCTGAGCATTTATTAAACACCAAGTATGTACAAGGTAGTGGGAAAAATTCAAATAATAAAAGGCCATTTCAAACGGACTAGAGAGTAATGAAGGAGAATACATGTTCACTTATTATTGTGTGCAGAATAAATATGAATAAATATAGACTGGGGACTAGACCTGGGATTTTGTTGCTGTGGAGAACTCAAAGAGGAGAAAGCTCTCTCCACCCCTGTTGGCAGCTACCTTTTCTCATCTTGGCTGTCCAGAGTTCTGAGAGTTGAAGGAACTTGCCCAGGATCCAACAGCCTGTAGTGGTCAGATGTAAGGTTAGAACTGAGGTCCTTATAGGAGCTCTGTCTTCCCTGCACCATGATGGCCTCTTAAGTAATGATGAGACTTAAGGTCAGGTTGGAGAACATGAATGGATGGTTGTGGTGTGGGGCAGAGAGGGAGGCCATTGAGAAAGGCTTCTCACAGAAAGAACTTCTTGAACTGTGCCTTGATTGTATGGTATCAGGGTGGTGTCTTGGAGGAAGAGATGGCCTTGTAGTTGAGAAGATCTGTTTGACTTCCACCTTTGGCGCGCACCAGCTGGGCACCACTCCTTGCAGAGCCCTCAGAAACTTTCTAAGCTTCCACTTATAGCTGAAGAAGGGGTCTGCATCAGTGAAGGGACTTGCTACAGTGGGATTTCGTTACAAGGATGAAGTCACACTGCTAGACCTTCCTAACATAATGTCTAAGGCACAGTTCTGAACACTGGGGATAATAAGATAGAAATGAAAAAAAAGTCCCTGCCCTCAGGTAATTTAAATTTTACATGAGGATGAAGTAAGTGCACAGACAGGCAGCTAGGTGGCATAATGGAGAAAGTATCAGACCTGGAAATCCAGCCTCAGCTACTAACTAGCTGTATGGCCCTGGGCCTCTGACCTCTGCCTGTTTCAGTTTCCTCATATGTAAAATGAGTTATTAGAGCGTACCGCTCAGGGTTTTTGTGAGGATCGAATGAGGTTATACATGCAGTGCTCTTTGCAAGCTTTAACGTGACAAATAAATGTTAGCTATCATTAATACTACCACCATGGTTAATACTGCTGCTGCTGCTGCTGCTACTACTACTGCTACTACCACTACTTGCTATAATTTGAGGATGACAGCTAGGTGGTACAGAGGATATGGTGCTAAGCCTGAAGTCAGGAAGATGGAATCCTTCTAAGTTCAAATCTGACCTCAGATACTTAGTAGTTGTGTGACCCTGGGCAACTCAACCCTGTTTGCCTCAGTTTCCTCATCTGTAAAATGAGCTAGTGAAGGAAATGGCAAATCATTTATTTTTCTTGGCAAAGAAAACCCCCGATGGGTTCACAGAGTATCGGACATGAATGAAAATGATTGAACAACACTGATTTGAGAAGGGAAAGTATGGTGCCAACCTGAGGGACAAGGTAAGGTTTCCCATAGGAAGGAAGTCTGGAGCTGATCCTTTGAATGAGTGTTGAGTTCTTCATGATTTGAGTGAAGCAGGGTAATAATTAGAAGCTCTGCTTGTGTTACAACCAAACTTTATAACCCTTGTTACACACATAGTAAGTGATGGTAAATGTCCCAATGAATTGAAGTGTCCCCTGGCCTCTGCTCAGTGTGAAATCAGTTTTAAGCTGGTACCACTTAGGGATTATGAGACCATGGACTTATATAAAAAACAGACATATGCACACTCACATACACAGAGCAAAAAAAAATGCACAGCCCTGTAAAAAAACATCATCCCTTGAAAGTCAATGGTAAAAATATACAAACACAATCATAAAGCCCATTTTCTCCATTTGGAGTTAGGTTTACCCATGAAGATCATAGCTTTGGAGTTCAAGGCACCTTCAAATTCATGGATTCTAATACTCATTTTATGGATGAAGAGGAGGAGACCCATAAAGTCCAAGGTCATACAGAAAATATATCACAGCAGATTTTGAAACCCAGGTCCTCTGACTTTCATCTTTGCTTGAATATGTCCCCTCCTCTCCTCTGACCCTGCCAGCAGCTAGTGCAGGCTGTTGTCATCTCATCTTGATTACTGCAGTAGCTGCTGGGAGGTTAGCTTGAGTCAAATTCCTCCCCATTCCAATATATCCTTCATTCTCCCACCGAAGTGATTTTTCTAAAGCTCCGATCTAACTATGTCACCCTCCCACTCAGTAAACTCAAGTGATTCCCAATTATCTGCACAATCAAGTACAAAATCCTTTCTCAGATGTACAAAGCCCCTCATAACTTAGAACTTTGCTTGCTTTTGAATACATATACTCCCCACCACATACTCTTTGATCCAGTGGCACTGAACTCCTCATTGCTGCATGAACAAGAACAAGCTATTCCATCTCTCAGCTCTGGGCATTTTCTCTAGCTTCCTCCCATGACCAGCACATTCTCTCTCCTCAACTCAAGCTACTGACTTCCCTGACTTCCTTTAAGTTCCCATTAAAATCCCACCTTCTACAAAATGGAAGTCTTTCCTGACCTCTCAGAATTCTAGTGCCTTTTTTTGTTGATTATTTCCTATTGATTCTGAATTCAGCTTGTTTGTATGTAGTTGTTTGCCTCTTGTTTCCAAAATTAGATTGGAAGTTCCCTGAGAGCAGAGACTGTCTTTTTCCTCAACATGAGAGGAGCTTCATAGCTATTTAGTAACTGACTGACCCTGAATCCAGTATTCTTTTCTTACCTGATGTCATTGACTGAGAATTGCCTTAAACAAACCAAGACCTGGGAAAGACCTTAATCTTAATAGGTCAAGGTCACTCTGCATCCTGGGCCATTGCCAATTGCTTTGACTTTTGTATTGCCACTGGACTCTGTTGACTTTGGAAGAGAGAGTGAGATTGCTGATTTTGTGTAGTTCTGCCTCAGTTAAATTTAATTCACCTGCAAGTTAAGACAGTGCTCTTATGTTGTCATTGATCTTCTTTGATGATGAAGGATGAGCACCAACAATGATGCTCTATGATGCCACTGCTCCTCTTTGAGAATGAAGGACAAATGACAGTGACAACAAATGACTGATTCTAAATCCAGTATTCTTCTCTCTCCTGGTCCAAGATTTGCAATTCATAAATATCCGTTGGTTGATTGCTGTTTAACTTATTCCACACTACCTTCCATCAAAGTAGTTTTATTCTCATACAATAAGAATGCCATTAATAGCTAGAAGTAGTATGGTTTAGTGGTTAGAACACTGACTTGATGTCCAGGATATCTAGGTTCAAATTCTACTTCCAACACTAATTAAATTTGTGACCCGTGTCAAGTCATTATATCTATATGAGCCTCAGTTTCCTCATATGTAAAATGAGGATCACAATTCTATTAGTAAGTATTATTTTGAGGTTCAAAATGAGATTCCAAATTTAAAGTGATCTGAAGACTTTTAAGTGCTGTAGAAATGTCAGATATTATTAATAATAATAACTGGTAGCAGCTGAGTTTTGAAATTTGAAACTTAATGTTGATAATTTACTCCCTAACTACATGAAATGTGATTGTTATCCCTCAACAATTCTGTTAGCATTCCTCTGCCATCCTCCCTGACTCTTCCTCATCCCTGTTTCCACCAATTTGAATATGTTGGATGCAAATGAATTAAGGGAGCCTCCAAGTAAGATTGGTGTCAGCCTCCAACTCAAGGGTGGCTCCTTTTACATAGCATCTTGAAAAATGATACTCTGTTCAGGCAATGTTGGCTGAGGAGGGTGGAGGGAAAGTTTCAGTTTTTGAGATAAATGAGAACCATCAGGGCTTAAAAACAAGTTTCTCCTCAGAAACAGGTAGCAGGCATGAATCATGTAGACTGGCATGTACACTGGTGGCTGCCTGAGCTCCTTCGTCCACTGCCAAGTTTATAGATTGCAATCTCTCCTTGTGTTTTTCATCACTCCTTGGAGAATAAATGATTAGAGCACACCTCAAGGGGAGCTCAGACTGGAGAGTACCTGGGGATGGGGAGTAAGATTTCACTTTGTCAAGACCAGATTGTCTCCTAGGTATCCCTGCTCTGTTGAGATACCCAGAGCTTTAACTAGATTGTCCTGCTCCTAATGAACATATTCTCACACATTCTCACAGGGCGATAACTGATAAAAGCTCACCTGTATCAAAATGTCGTGTGATGTGTACTGTAGGCTTTAATACTAGAATGTTCTGTGATGATGTAAAAAGTTTGAGGGATATAGTTTCTGGATAATTTAATAATTTTGTTAATAAAGTCAGAAGGTTATTAATAAAAGAATGGTCATTTGACCATGTCTCTTAGACCAAAGACAATCTTGGTGGAGGCTCACAGTTTCGATAGCCTTCAGAAGAATAGGTGATCAATGATGGGCATCATATTGAAAATATCTTTCCACTCAGACTGCTACTGCTGTAGGCTATCTAGACAAAAGCTGGAGCAGGAAACAATGAGTTTCCCCACCTTAGATTAAATTCCTTACATGGTTGGATAGAGTTTGGCCTAGAGGGAAGAGAGTCAATTCAATTTCGTTATCAGTAAAGTCCTTCAAGAGACCGAACTTTTTAAAATCAGGAATTTGGAAGAAGAGGGGAGCTCTGAATCTCCTGAAAATATTGGTTATTAATCATCTCTCTAAATTCTGAAGTCAAAATTGCCTTCCTTGAATAACACAATGGTAAATAACCTCTGTACATGTGTATGGGTCCCTGTGAAAAAGAGGAAGAGGCAGAGGCAGAGAAAGAAGAGAAGGCAAGCACTAAGATGGAGAAAATGGGAAGGAGAAAATCAGAATGAGGAAGAGAAAGGTAGGATCAGGCGGAGAGACAAAAAGAAGAGAGAGAGAAAAGAGATGGAATGGGTAGAGCCAGAGATACAAAGGAGATAGAAATTAACAGAGAGAGAAAGGAGAGAGAAATGAGAAAGGGGTGAGCAAAAAAACAGAGAAATGAGATCAAGAGAATAGAGGGGAAAAGGACAGAGAAAGAGAGTAGGGGGCAGAGGCAGAGAGGAAGGTAAGAAGGAAGTTAAAGACAGAGGGGAAAAGGCAATGAGAAAACACCTGTTGGCTTTCAAAAGTGGTTGATCCTAGAGGTCAAAGGCTCTTACAGCTTACCATCACTTACTTACCGCTTATTAGTAAACCCTGTTTCATAATCAAAGGCTATATAATGTGGTCAGGGCTAGAGTGGCAACTAGAAAATTTAGCTCCTAGGATAAGCAGCATGAAATATGCACTAAAAGAAAGATTTTAGGATAAATTTAGTTTTCAGGGACAACCCAAGGCTACTTCTATAGAGGCTTCTGCCAGATGTGTGTGTATAGGTGGGGTGATAAATAGATCAGGAGGAACTCTGGGAGATGCTCCCAGAATGGGGAGGAGGCAACATCTGGAAATTTTTTATCTCAACTCACTATTCTCAATATCTGACTTTTAAGTTCCACTGGTTGTGCACTGCTTGATGGAGTAGAAATGGTATAAGCACTTTCCACATCTCAGGGCATTGGTCAGACTACTGTTGACTCATTGTATTAATCAACCAATCAAGTATTTATTAAGCCCTGACTGTGTGCCAGACTTTGTATGAGGAGCCAGACATAAAAAGATACAAAGATATGAAATCTATCTATCATCTATCTATCTATCTATCTGTCTATCTATCTATCTATCTATCTATCTGTCTGTCTGTCTGTCTGTCTGTCTGTCTGTCTGTCTATCTATCTATCTATCTATCTGTCTCTGTCTGTCTGTTTTCCTTCCTTCCTTCCTTCCTTCCTTCCTTCCTTCCTTCCTTCCTTTCTTTCTTTCTTTCTTTCTTTCTTTCCTTCCTTCTTTCTTTCTTTCTTTCTGTATCTGTGTATGAATGTGTACATGCATATAGACTTGTATGTACATATATACATACATATATACATATATGTTCACATAATATGTGTAAGTACAAATACATACATATAAAAATACATGCATATAAATGCATGTACATGCATGTACACATACAAACACACATATATGCACACATACTTATACATGCACACACATATACTTTGTATATATACATATATATTTATATATGTATATGGATGTGTAGATGAAACAGTGCTTACCTTCAGGGTAGTTACGGTCTAGCCAGGGGAGGCAACATGTGCACATGTCAAAATTGACAAAATCAATTAGTATTTGATGCACAGCTAGTTGACACAATAGAAAGAGTTTTGAACTCAAAGTCAGGAAGACCTGAGTTCAGATCCTGTCCCAGATGATAGCTGCATGAGGCTGGACAAATTACCTCTGTCTCCCTCAGTTTCTTCAACTGCAAAATAAAAAGGCAGCTCCCCGCTAAGGTTGTTGTGATGTTAAAGCAAGATAATATTGGTAAAGCACTTTGCAAAAGTAATAAAGCCCTTCCAATAAATGTAAGCTATTCCTCATGTTGTTATCATTACTTATTGGCAAGTACTGGGTTCTAGGTAGGCAGAGACAAAAAGGAAAGAAGCCCTGTCCTCAGTGATCTTGTAGTCTAGCTGGGGGAAATACTGTGTACATATGTAGGTCCAGAGAAAACACACAAAATCAGTCAATCATTGTTATATGCATTTTAAAGTACCTGTTATATTCTAGGCTGTGAGTTTTCTTCTAATGTTATCAAGACAAGCTTTTTAGACAAATACAGACCAAGTGGTACTGATTACTTTGAACACAAACTAATTCCCCTTTCTCCTCTTTTAAAAATCCTCTTCATTTGTGATTCCACATGAATCAATTGACCTAGACCCCTGAATTAAATTGGGATGTTAGTTTCTCTCTGCGAATCTAAATCCAATATTAGCTTTATAAATTGTGTCAAACTGGACCCCAAAAAACCAGACCCTGAGAGGATGTTATGCTATGAAATAGAGATATAATATGGTAAACAGTGTCACAAGGATCACGATGTGATGGAAGGGATCTGGGTGTGGATGACCTGAAATTTAGTTCCAGATCCATTAGTTATTGACTTCTGTGGTCTTCCACAACCCACCCCAATTCCCTGGGCTTGATTTCCTTACCTATTAAATGCAAAGAATATTTAAAATAAAAAAAATTGAAAGAGACTTCAAGAATCATCTAATCCAGGAGATTTTAACCTTTTTTATGTGTGTGTGTTCTGGATTCTGTTGGCAGCTTGGATTAAGTCTTCGAATTAGGGCAGACTCCTCAAGATAATGTGTTTTTAAAGAATGAAAATAAAATATATAGAATTACAAAAACCTCCAATGATTTTGAAATAATTATTCAAAAAGTTTTAAAAATTCACAGACTGCAGGATAAGAAGCTCTGCTCTAGCACTGTTCGCTTATTTTATAGACAAAAATAGAGAAATTTGGAAAAAGGAAGTGGATTGTCCAAGCTCATTCTGCTACTCAGTAGCAGAAGCAGAAACCCTTGAAAGGTGAAATTGAGTCTCAGATCACTTTCAGCCACATACTATGATATAAAAGGAGAGGGGGCATGATGGAGTGAACAGGAAATCCTTTTCAGATAAAACACAGATCAAGCACCTACTCTGTGCAAAGTGCAACTCTAAGAAAGTGAGAATGTCCTCTGATTTCAAGGAATTTATTTGATGAGGAGGAAAGATAATGCATAAAAGAGAGACGGTACAAAGGTTGTGGTTGGGGTAGGGTTTGGAAATGGTGCCTGAGGAATGTCATAGAGTTCTAGTTCCAGGAAATAGAAAGTAAAGCTTCAGGTTATAGTTCAAGGCGTCACAAAGCTCTGGGTTCAAGTTCCACCCTTGACATGTGCTGGCTTTAAGACAATAGATAAGTCACTGAATCTCTCACTGCCCCCAAACAACTTTCAGAGGATGAGAGGTTCAACACTGGGAGATGGCTCATGAAGTCCAACATCCCCGTTTTACAGATGAGGAAACTGGGGCCCAGAGAGAGTCAGTGACTTGCTCAAAGGTGAACAGCTAGAAGTGGGATCTGAATTTAGTTCCATCCTCAAGGCTTACTGACTCCATCTAACATTTCACCCACCATGCCACATAACCTCTCGATACTTTGAAAGTTTTTGAGCAGATGCTGACCTGGTAGAAGGGGTTTTTCTAATAAATGATCCCTCTACCAATAAACTTCTAAACTCAGTCCAAAGCCTGGCAAGAACAATTATAATACCTGACATTCATGTAACACTTTGTGATTTTTACAACATTATCTCATTTAATCATCACAATAATCCCAGGAGGTAGAATCAGGGGGAAAGATCTAAAGATGGAAGAGACCTCAGAGGTTGCTTAGTCCAAGGTACATTTTTTTAAACATATGAGGAAATTTTGACTAAGAAAAGTCAAATGACCTGCCATAGTCACTCAGCTAGTAAGAATGAGAGGAGGAAAAGAAGCCAAGGTTATCTCTCTCCAAATCCCAAGCTCTCTCTCTTGCAAGAAAAGATACTTTTATATTCCCTGTTTTACAGATGAGGAAGCTAAACTCAGAGAACTAAAGGCATTTTCCTAAGATCAAGCAGTCTCTGTCATATGGGTTGAATCTAGGTTTTCCTGAATACCCCTAACACCCCTTTTAATTTTCACTCATTTTCAGTTGTTTCTGACTCGGGTTTTATTGCAAAGATACTGGAGTGATTTGCAATTTCCTTCTTAAGCTCATTTTCCAGATGAGGAAACTGATTCAAACAGGGTTAAGTGACTTGCCCAGGGTCACCTAGCTAGTAAATATCAGAGGCCAGATTTGAACTCAAGTGCTCCTGACTTCAGGTCTGGCACTCTGTGCACTATAGCCCTCCCTGCCCCTCCTAGCATCCCACGTTGTGTTCCAGATATTGGTGGTTGAATTGAAATCCATTTTATAAATAAAGGAACTGAAGTCACAGAGACTGAGTTTCCCTGTGATCACATAGTTAGCAGCAGAGGTGGCATTTGAACCCATGTCTCTCCAGACTCCAGTCTAGTTCCTTCCCCTACATTGATTTCTACATTGTTACAGGTGACCTGGCCTCCTAATAGATTTTTAGATTACAAATACTTTTGGTCACTAATCTTTTTAAAAATTAATTCCATTTGGAACCAGCAGGGCAGATCTACATAATACAATGAAGACTTGCTTCATGTGAAATCCAGTCTATGGAGAAAGTTGATTACTTCAGATGTATTTTCACTGAAGAACAGCTAAGTCATAAAATATACATTAGATGCCAAACATTATTATAAGAGACATTTCTCCACTAAGTGATGCATTTGGCTGTCATGTCAAATGAAATGATCCTGAATTGTCAGGATGATCCAAGGGGAATAAATATTCAGTATATTGCATTCTCAGATCACTCATCTTCTGTAATTAGTTCTTTAGAACAGCATATATTCATGTCATTTAAAAAAAAAAACACACCCACAGACAAATTCCGGGAAAACGTTGTTCAATTCCCTCTTCTTTGAGTAATTAATGCTGAGCTGGGAGACAAAATGTCCTCAGAGTATGGAGATTTTCTCAATGTAAGGAGTGAAAAGAGAAACTCTATATACTATAGCAATCCTGTCCTCAGAAAGATGCTCTCCTTTTAAGTTACTCCAGGAGAAGTCTGCCAGTATAATGTGGTATTTGT
The DNA here is from genome assembly GCF_028372415.1 of Notamacropus eugenii. Taxonomy (NCBI): domain Eukaryota; kingdom Metazoa; phylum Chordata; class Mammalia; order Diprotodontia; family Macropodidae; genus Notamacropus; species Notamacropus eugenii. The sequence goes on from NC_092872.1 coordinate 744,855,688, forward strand.
ATATGTGTGTAGCACAGTGTCTGGCACATAACCAGGGCTGTATAAATATTATCATCATCACCATTATTATTAGTTTTGAATAATTTCATAGAACATTCTGGAGGCTGATACTTTCATTATTTTCCCAGTGTCTTGGATGTCTGGAAGTTATGTAATATTTTAGTCTCTTAACAATGGACAAAGAGTATCAGGTAATGGAGAGGGGGATGAGGTGTGAGTTGAAGAGAAGCAGTGTCAAAGATATTCCTAAAACAAAAAAAACTCATATGACTGATGTCAGAGGGAAAGCAAAAAATTTTCTTGCAGCTGGAGCTGTCCCAAAGTGTCATGAAATTCTTCAGAAGTAATGGGTTCTTCACTGGATGTCTTTAACAAAGGCTAGATGACCATGGGGGTACTGCTTTAGTGTGTGTCTCTTTTCAAGTAGTGGTTATAGCCATTGTCCACTGAAATTCCAACGATTCAAAAATTATTTGAGTCTGAAATTTTCTAATGAAGAAATTGTTGGAGTTGGTTTCATCATGTCCACGAAAGTGAGAAGAATCACCTTCTTATTGGATACTTGATTATTTTGCCTTCCAATATAATGCTAAGGGTGATCAATCAGACTTCGGTGAAGAGATGTAAAGATCAGATGGCAAGGTTATGAAGCAGAGAAACTCAAAGAAGGACGAAATTTGCTGTTGCTGAGTTGTTTTTAATCATGTCCAATTCTTCATGAACCCATTTTGGGTTTTTTTTGCAAATATATCAGAGTGGCTTGTCATTTCCTTTTTTTAAGCTAATTTTACAAGTGAGAAACTGAGGAAAGGAGGATTAAGTGACTTGCCCAGGATCACACAGCTAGCGTCCGAGGCTAGATTTGAACTGAGGAAGGTGAGTCCTCTGATTCAAGCTTGATGCTGTATCCACTGTGTCACTTTGCTGCCAAGGACTAGATTAGATACTAGCAAATAAGTTTGTATAAAGCTCAATTGGCTGGAAACTCAACGGAAAAGTGAACAAAAGGAAGACAGGAAAAGTGATGAAAAATATCATTCTTGATTCATAAAGAACAGAGACCACAGATGGATGTTATTTCTAATTCTTATGA